>NW_023458571.1:4391458-4395032 GCF_013731165.1 Rhagoletis pomonella
ACAAATACAAACCCTACAGTAACTTTCTTCTTTCTGACAAAATTTGGCATCACTGTGTGTGGCACCATATTTGCATTAGGGCTGCAAGTCTATAAAATACATCGACGTTTTTTCGATTTGAGGCAACAAAATATCGATGTATCCTATATAAAAATCGATATTTTTGATGCAGCGAATGAATCAAAAATATACAAGAAAATGGAATAATTGGACCTTCGATAAATGTGGTGGCGTGCAATAATGTCAATGACATTAATATTCACTTTTCAATTGTCTATTAATGTCAGCGACATTAATTCGACTGACATTAAAGCCCCTCACCATAAATTTTTAAGTATTAACTCACAGTCAAATGTATTTATAGTTACACATATCAGCTATACTAAGAAATTCATAAAAAATAAATAATATTTCAGATGCTTTATGATCTTAAAACTTTATCTAATGCTTGGTTTTCATTATGTCAAAATTACTGACATCAAAAACTAGCAGCTGTTCACTTGGTGTCAAATACATCATAAAAACTGACCAATTGTAGATATCGCAGTGCATGTCAAAGGCTGTCGTCAAATTTTGGTGTCAGGTGATTGACATTCCGTTTTCCAACATTGATGTCAAATGTGAAGTGAAATTTTTGGCATAAGTCACAAATACCGGCCGTTTAGCTATTGACAAACCAAAAATGTGGCTGGAAAGAACTCTTCACTATTTTGTTTATGTATTGTTTACTTAAAGATCTCGCTTTAAAAAGCAAAATCATACGTTGTCATTAAATGTAAGACTTTTTAATAAACATACACTGAGGGAAATAATGCCGAGTAAAAATGAATACTTTATATTTGATTATCGTTTGAAAATGTTCGTATTTAAAAATAATATTTTCACACAAAATTTATTACGCACGTGTTTGACTGTTCACATCTGAGTATGTATATGTAAGTGTACATACGCACCCCAAGCATGCAGAGAGCCGCTCTGAGAGCGGTGACAACACACACATACATACATAGTACATACATGTTTATCAGTGTTGCCGCGAATCATTTTTAGTGGTAGCCAAATTCCTTTAAAAAAAGGGCTAAAAAAGAGCTAAAAAAAGTCGTTGTGGCTAAAAATGGTAGCTAAAATTTTTTATTTACATATACATATATAATTATACATGCAAACATTTTCAATAACCAATCGTATAGAAACACAACGAACTCTGGATAAAAGCAAATATTTTATCCAACCAAAAACATTTTTGTATAAAAGGGGAAATATACGACACCAGCATGATTCAATAATACAAGGTTCGATAAACTGACAGTTGTCTCTCTCGCACCGCTCCCTTAGCAGTGGTACCGTGTTGCTTCTCTGCAAATTTAAATGGAAACAGTGTAGTTTGGGTGTGAAATAAAAGTATAAGCTTTTGTGCAATATGTTTATTTTTATATGCATATGAAGCATATTTAACTGATGAAAACATGAGCAATGGATGTTTACATCACTCTCATAGTAGTCTTATTTTAATTTTAAGTCAAAGTTAAATTACGTAATTCACCTAGATATATCAATATTACGTTCAACATTTCGTTTAAAATGCCAGATTTCCTACAAATACATTAGAATTTACAAAAGGAATTTCACTACTAAGTGCCTACTTTGCGTACTTTTCTACTACCATTTTCGAACCAAGAGATTTCATTCTTCCCCTTTCTCCGTCCTTCGTAAATGCAACCTTTTGTAAGGGAGTGTCAAACCAATAATATTTATTTCTTAACAAATGAGGTCGAGGTAAGATCGAAATGATTGGAGCCGAAATTTCATAATTTTTCTATCATTTTGTTAAACATTGTTTTTTTTTTTTAATTCACGACTGCAATA
The DNA here is from genome assembly GCF_013731165.1 of Rhagoletis pomonella. Classification (NCBI taxonomy): domain Eukaryota; kingdom Metazoa; phylum Arthropoda; class Insecta; order Diptera; family Tephritidae; genus Rhagoletis; species Rhagoletis pomonella. The sequence continues at coordinate 4,393,325 of NW_023458571.1, forward strand.
TCGTGAACTTAATCTTCCACAAACACGGCTTTGACTCATATAGTGCAAGAAATTTCCGCCTAAATACTTTTTACTTTTACTTAGAAAATTGAGCTAATTTCACCACTCACGGCACCAGCAGCTGGTACAATCACACCAGAAGAACATACACAGTCAATGGACTTGATGGGCCATTTAACAAATTAAGCATATTAAGGGCCGTAAGCTGATCTATTTTAAACTATATGTATATATGTCAGTCTTTCTTAGTTTGAAAATTCATCTCTTACATAAATGAAAAAAAAGTAGATCAAATTAAGCATATACAACTTTTTCATGCCAAGTATAAGTAAACTCTCCAAAGGGCTAGGGGCAATTGTAAATTTATGTGGCTAGCCACCAAAGGGCTAAAACGGCAACACTGATGTTTATCCGTACAAATCGCGTGCTGTGGTGTTGATGGATATTCAACATTTGAAAGCAAATTTATATGTATGGGTGTAGCTGAGTGCGCATAGATGCTTGCCACAAGTTGTTGATATCCGGAGATGGTCGGGTTCGAATTCCACTGCAGGCAACATGCAAATAATTTTTATACCTTTCATGAGCAGGAAATGGTTTTATAACTTTGGTCCGATGTTTGTAAGTACCAGAACAAAAAGAGATAGACCCATTAAAATGTATACTTATATGATCAGAACGTCGAGCTGAGTTGATTTATCCATGTCCGTCTGTTTGTATGCAATCTAGTCTCTCAGTTTTCGAGATATCCGGATCAAATTTGGTAGGTGGGTGTATTTTTATAATGTATTAATCGTTTGTCGGAACCGGAAGAATCGGACCACTATAACATATAGCTCCCATACAACTGATTGTTCAGATATGAGATTTTTCGTTATAACTTCTCCATTTATGCAGCTAAGAACATGAAATTTTGCAGCACTTGCACCCATTATCAACAGAATGCTTACAGTGAAAATTACAAAGATCGGGTCACTATAACCGATAGCTCCCATACAACTGATTGTTCAGATATAAAATTTTTCGTTATAACTAATCCATTTATATAGCTGGGAACAGGAAATTCCGCACTGTTTTCAATAATTATCAACAGAAAACTTACAGTGAAAATTAAAAAGATCGGATAACTATAACCTATAGCTCCCATACAACTGATTGTTCAGATATGAGATTTTTCGTTATAATTCATCCATTTATGTAGCTAGGACCATGAAATTTCGCGCTGTTTTCACTCATTATCAGCAGAAGACTTACAGTAAAAATAACGAAGATCGGGTCACTATAACCTGCAGCCCCCATACAACTGATTGTTCAGATATGAGGTCTTTTATCATATCTCCTCCATTTATGCAGCTAGGAACATGAAATTTCGCACCATTTTCACTCATTATTAACAGAATACTTGCAGTGAAAATAACAAGGATCGGATGACTACAACATATATCTTCCATACATCTGATTGTTCAGATATGGGATTTTACTGTAAAACTCCTTTATTTGAACAGCTAAACCCGATAAATTTCGTAAGATATGTATTTTATAAATAATAATACAAAGTCTACTGAGAAAATCGTCAAAATCTATGCTGTAAAAGCTTTATCTCCTATAGCACTGATTGTTCAGATACCAGTTTTTGCGATATATCTCCTTTATGTAGGAAACTAAACCCAATAAATTGTGTTACCGGTTTACATACCGATCACATAGC
>NW_023458571.1:4395132-4412482 GCF_013731165.1 Rhagoletis pomonella
ATTTCTCGATAGAAATGGAATCATGAGAGTTGGAGGGAGACTAGCGCTAGCGGAGCTGCCATATAATGAACGCTACCCAGTGATTTTGCCGTACGATTGCCAATTTTCTCGACTGTTAGTCAGATTCTCACACCTGATTTCCCTGCATGGAGGAACTCAACTCATGCTGAGACTTCTGAGGGAAGGATTTTGGATCATACGGATGAAAAATTTAATAAAAAGCGTAATCAATAATTGTAAAGTTTGCCTTATTTACAGATAAAGGACACGAGAGCAACTTATGGCAGCACTCCCACCGGAACGAACGGAAGTTTCCCGGCCCTTCACCAATACTGGCGTGGATTCCACTGGACCTTTCGAGATAAAAAACTATACCAGCAGAGCGTGTCTTATAACCAAAGGAAATGTTTGCGTTTTCGTGTGCTTCGCGACGAAGGCAATACACCTGGAAGCAACGAGCGATCTATCGGGTTCCACCTTTCTAGCGGCATTTTCAAGGTTTGTGGAAAGACGCGGTTGTCCTCGGAGGGTGTACTCGGACAATGGTACTAATTTTGTAGGAGCTAATAAAGCATTACTGCAGGACTTCCGTAACTTTGTAGCCGAAAGCTACCACCTAACTATCCAGTCGTATGCTCATCAAGAGATCGACTGGCACTTCATCCCACCGGGAGCCCCACATATGGGAGGGCTGTGGGAAGCAGGAGTGAAGAGCTTTAAAACCCACTTCCGTAAGGTGGCGAATACCATGCGGTTTACAATGGAGGAGTTCTCCACTTTGCTAGCAAAGATAGAAGCCTGCCTAAACTCGAGACCAATTAGTCCGCTTTCGGACAACCCCGAATCCACAGAACCCCTCACCCCAGGACACTTTCTGATAGGCAGCCCGTTGCTAGAAATTGCGGAACCGGAAATAAGTGGAAATCCCATGTCAATCGTCAACCGATGGCAAAAAATTAAAGCCATTCATCAAGGATTCTGTCGGCGATGGAAGGAGGAATACTTAAAGGAACTACACAAGAGAGTCAAGTGGCAACACCCCCAACGAAACATCGAAGTCGATGATTTCGTGGTTATCAAAGAGGATAACCTACCCCCGAATGAATGGCGACTTGGTAGAGTTGTAAAGGTTTTTTTAAGGCAAGACAAACGCGTTAGAGTCGTAGAAATACGCACCACGCGTGGCGTAATTACACGACCAATCGTAAAATTAGTACTACTCCCTCTAGCGAATACAAACTAACTTTTTCTCTACTTCCAGAATTTTACAATATGGTTCGAGCCAACTCAAGCGCAGCCCAAGAGTGGTACCGATGCCCCGTCTGCAAGCGTAACCACCGCTTGCTGTTCTGCCGTCAGTTCCGCCGAACGGAGCCTGAGGAGAGACTTCGAGCTGTCCTCCTTCACCGCTACTGTGGCAACTGCCTTTCGTCGCGACACATGTCCGGCGAGTGTTCATCACAGAGAAACTGTGATCTGTGCCAACAGCGACACCACAGTCTCCTCCACCTGCGGGGAACTTCCAGGCGGCAGGAAGACGGGTCGCAGGACCCGAATGCTCCCGACGTCCGGCCAATCCAGCACCGCCGTCGATACCACGCTCAGGCGTTGACTGAGTCAAGCGAAGAGGTTTTGGAGATCGACGCTAGTGATGAGGACCGCCAAGTAATCGAAGACGCGTCTGAATTGAGCGAGCCACCGGTATTCAGACTACCTCTGTCGGGTATCCGATCGGCAGTCCAGCGAGCCCCAAGAACCATCAGAAATAGACGCCCGCGTTCTCGCCGACACACGCGCCGCAACTCGCCGCCGAGGTGTGAGAGACGCCCGAGAGCGAATCCATGGACCAGCTCGAAGTGCTCTGGGCTTATCAGTCCTCACACCTACGGTGATGCTAAAGGTGATTTCGAGAGGGAGAATTCATTCTGTGCGAGCCATCATAGACCCAGGGCAGCCGCATTGCACAATCGCAAGAGCCCTAGCGCGGAGGCTGCACGCATTACCCAGAGGTGAGAGCGACCAGTGTTCCTTAACACTCAAAGGGTGGAATGAGAGACTGGAGATCCGGGCAAAGGTGCTACCGAGCCTGACGCACAGTCGACGCGCGTGTAGCGGATGATTTCGACAATCTGCGCTTAGCCGACCCAACCTTTTACCGCGCGAGTGTGGTATCTATGGTATTGGGAGCCGATGCATATGCCGTAAGCTTACGTCCCGGACTGATGCCCGCGACCCCCACCAGACCAGCCGCGCAGAATACTATGTTTGGCTGGGTGATATCAGGAGCCCTATGGCTGGAGCTGAAGAAGACGGCGAAGAGGAGGCTAACTAGTTTAGTCTTTAAGCAAAAACCAAGAATGAACTGATGGATTGTTTAAGTACATACATATGTTTGAATTGTAATTTTGAAATGTATTTTGAATTTTGAATTATTGAATTAATTTATTATATTGCAGCGATCCTGCAAGGCGGGCGGCATGTTTAAGCCTGCAGCTTAGGTTTTAGTATACAAACTTCACCGAGAGATGTCGCTGCTAATCATTCGCTGACAGGTTTCGTTACTTTATCTCCCTTTTGGCACGAGTCCTGTTAGTCGATCCCGTTGCCAAATTCCACCGTCTGTGGACCCTATAAATGCGGCAATTCAGTATAGCCTCCTCCTATTTTGTGATCGACAGCCAGCGACATCTCAGGTGAGTCAACTCATGTCTGTACATATATTTTTTCAATAAACCTAAATTGTGTATAATATCCGAAACCCTGACATCTTTTATACCTTTGGAGACTAGGGAATTAGTTGATATTTAGTTAAAAGATTATCTTAAAGAATCGGCTCCCCCATTGGTCCCCGTTGTCGGAATCACGAACAATGGCGAAATAAAGAAATAGGTGTCTTCGTTTTTTCGATATAGAATGTAAAAATATATATTTCACCCCAAAAAAAATATTGAGGTGTAAATATTGTATGGAATGACTCATATATATGGGTATGTGTACAGAGCAGTGCATGGACTTTACCACTTTATTGGTAAATCTACCAAGTTTTTAGCTGTATTTTATATTCTACTATTCTTACCAATAAAGGCTTAAAATTCTCCAATATTTTCGGGAAAGAAATCAAAGAGATTTAAATGAACGCGGTGTAGGTTTAAAAATTTTGTCATCGACCACACCTAAAATAAAAATGAAAAGTTAACTCTGACCGTTTTTAAAAGTTAAATTCCTTGTCTATGAGCTATGTATTTATGAACATATTTTTCGTTTACAATATGTTTTTGTGGGAGCCTGCCATACGAATGGTCTGCAAATTCAAAGCATTTGAAATATGGGTGTAACTAAGCAATTTTGAAGTGGAGAGTAATGCTTTAAGCCCCTTTTTAAATTAATATAGCTCCCGATTACGGAATTTGGTAACGAGTTCGCTTTTTCAATTGAAAAACTTTTTAGAGAAAAGAGCTGTCATTTTATTGCATTGGTTTCGGGTTTCATTCGACAATGGATGCCGTGGCGCGAAAAATATTTTTTGTTGTTTTATAAAAAAAAAATACTATTTACATACACTTGGTAGATTTTTTTTTAATGATAAATGTTATAGTTACGGTGACCATATTTATGAGAGCCGAATACGGGACAAAAAATAATTTTGGAAATTTTTTCCACACTGTTTTCCCTGAAACAGTATCCTTATAGAAACATCACAAATTTGTAGGATAATTTTCTCGAGATTTTTACCCCGTAAAATTTGTTAAAAAAGTTCGTCAAATGTTAGTATAACTAAGTGCAATTTTAAGTCGGTAAGATTTACCACTAATTTTTGGCAATTTTTCTTGTTGACGGTGTTACGTATTTTTTTCATATACAGTAAGTATGTTTGACCATTTTTTTTGAAAGAGAAGCAAATGAGCAGCACTTTCCACTCGCACTTTATTATACTCAATTTTAATGAGTTACAAAAACGCAAACCAATTTTTTTTCCTAAAGATTCTAATTAAAAAGTTTGAAATTTTGGCGAAACATTGTAGAATTAATTTTTATAGTTTTCGCACAAAGTTTTAAGTTTGTTATTATATGGTTTTTGTTACTAAAAGAGCTTTACTTTAATAAAATAAATAATAAACATTAAATAAACTAAGAAAAAAATAGCCAAACTTACTAAAATGTCGAGTCCTAATTTCTATTTTGGCCGCTGTATGTATTCCTCGATTCGAATCACAGGCATTAAGATTAGAAAATAATAACTGTTCATAAAGAAAATTACTATCATATACCAACATCACTCAAAACTCGTTCATAGGCATGCCATTTTAATGCGCTGTTAAGGCGTCGGAACACCGAATACGGGACAAATACAGGACATTAAAAGAAACACAGAACATTTGGCGTCCCGTATAAAAAAATTACCAGAACAATGGGTCAAAAAAGAGGACTGTCCCGTATAATACAGGACGGATGGTCACCGCAGTTTTAGTACAGCGGTATGCAAACGCGGCTCTTTGAGCCAAATGCGGCTATTTTTATTTCTCTTTGCTTAGAACAGTTTGGCTCTTTTTATACCCGAGCGCAGTTGTGCACAAGGGTATATTAACATTGTTCACATAACGGTTGTTTGTAACAGCCAAAACGAATCGAGATAGATATGGTCAAATGTATACATAAATGATCAGAATGAAAAGAGAAGTCGATTAAGCCATGTCTGTCTGTCCGTCCCACAGTGGTCGATCCCATAGGCCAAAAATAAAAAAATGAAAGTCCGAATTTCGTCTCCAAATATGGCATCTCTATTTCTTATAAGAACAAGGTTTTAAAAGCGATTATTGGTTTTGTTTTGCTCCGCATGTACTCTTCAAGAATATCAGAGTAGAGAGGACACGTAACTAGCTGTCAACTTTCTGTGTATGCATCAAGTTGCGAAGTGCAAATTGAAAAATCTAAAAACAAGCATAAAAGCTTTGTATAAAACTTTAAATCAAAATGAATTTTTTAATTGAAGGTATAAACTTTATTTTAATTAAGTTTTTGTTTTATTTACTTGCTTTGTGTATATAAAAATACTAATGTTCTCTTAGTGCCATTATCAGTGTTCAATAGTTCTTAGAATTAATGATTCAGGTAAGGTTTTAGTTGTGTTCCCTCCGGGTCCCTTCAATGATTTCTTTTTTTAAACATAAGTTAATGTTTTAAGATTCTCAGCTGTTAAAATCAGCTGCATATTTTCGCTTTATATTGAGTAATTTGCGAAAGAGCAACTCCACCTTGTTGTTTTTGTGAGTGTTTTTGCATATCGTCGTTTAAAGTACAAAACCGCGTATCGTCATTCTGCAAAACGGCGTAACTGACATTGGCTGCCAATAATTGGATTTGGTCACACAAGCTCTCGGCTCAATCCTTATCCATTCGTCCTGAAATATACTAGCCAGAAATGCGTTTGCTTTATAAAAAAGAGAACCATTTTGAAATATGAGTGTTTTTAGTCTCTAGAAAATAATTTCTACAAGTTCACATACGCGGTTTTGCATTTTGCTGATACGCGGTTTTGCACTTTAAACGACGATATGCATTGTGAAAGTTCTTTGTCGTGCTTGTGTTATGTTCCTCTTTGTTGTTATGCATGTACCGCAATTGGTTTGGATGTGCTGTTTTCATGTTATTATTATATTTGTTATTTAATTGCATTATTTTGATTTTGCGATAGGTACATCTAATCAGTGTGAACTTTCTCGTAAATATATTTTTGATATTTGGTGCTCTGACCAAAGTTCAAATGCTGAAAGATCAAGGAAAGCTTACGATTTAATTAAAACCCAAATCGAAAATCAGGGATACACATTTAATGGCTCTGAATTAATAGATCGTTTAGATTATAATATTAAAAAGAAATCTGAGTTCTGGAAAAAATGTTACCGTTCAAAGGCAATAGTTCTTGAGAGATACTCTCATTGGTTTGCCCAAAATGAGTTGATTTATTTAAGTTTGCAAGCATCAATATCTGGACCTACTCAAGATCGAGGACGTCCGAAAAAGAGTTTTGAAGAGTGCTCAAAAAGAACAAAGCGTCGTCGAATTGCAGAACTTTCTGAAATTGATGAGTCCGCTGCCAATGATTTGCGTTGCGCTACCCAACAACAGAAATTATCGATTTTGCCAGCAAAGGCTTCTGCCGTATTATCTTTAATAACTGATGCAAACTCAACAAAGCATCAGTACCCTTTGATAAGGAGCTTTATAAAATCAGAAATTAACGTACATTTCTTTCCATGCTACGACAACATTTTAAAAGAGAAAACAAAAAGTTACCCTGATAACATAACTATAAGTGAATCTAGTGCTGAAGTGGAACTCCAAAACTTATTAGATCATACAGCTGCGCGTATTCTAGAACTACAGAGCGAAGTTATCGATGAAATTGATGATGACTCAGTAAATGAGCTTACATTAATTGGAAAATGGTGTTTTGATGGAAGCTCAGGACATAGCGAGTATAAGCAAAAGGTCGAAGATAATAACTTGGAAGACAATAATTTATTTGTTACCTCGTATGTCCCGCTCCAACTTTTAACAAAACCAGGTGAGAATAATTGTAGAAAAGTAATTTGGAAAAATCCCCGACCATCATCCACCAGATTCTGCCGCCCGATTAGATTTAAGTTTAAAAAAAGAGTCCGCTCAATTGACCGTCGATGAACAGAAATATTTTAGATACAAAATAGATCATCTGATGCCAACTCAATATAAAACAGCTACAAAAACAACATAAATTAAACATTCTCTGCAGCTTACAATGGTTGATGGAAAAGTTTGTAATGCACTTTCAGAAACTTCATCAGCAAAATGTTACATATGCAGTGCAAAGCCAACTGAAATGAATGATATTCAGCCCTATTCTGCCTTCGATTACGTTCCCGCATTCCGCACCGCTGGAATCGAACTTAGGTATTCTGCGTTACGATCGAAACGAAAGAAGAAGAGGAAGAGAGAAAACATCTTTCGAAATCAGCTGTTTGCCTAGGAATGTGTGAAATCGAAACAAAACAAAGAAATATTTGCCACCAAACTATAGCAGCATATGAAGTTAAAGTTTGTAAATATTTTAAAATAACTAAATATATCTAGCATCACTGTAATTAAAAATAAAATTTCGTTTGCTCTTAATTTAGTGGAAACATAATTATAAGAATGAAATCCGTAGCCGCGGCGTTATTGCTTGAAGAGGAGAACGACTCCCAGATTGCTGATGCGGAAGTTGAAAGGCGGAGATTTAGGGACATGTTTGGTCTTTTTCAGATGAGTGAAGAGTTATAAGAAATTCATCTTGAACTGTATTACTCATCGCTCAAAGTCAGTGAAATTATAAACGTTGTTTGAGCACAATGAATCCCGTTTTGAAAGCCGTCAGGAGGAGGAGAAGAACAAAGCTTATCTTTCCATAGCAAATCGAATTCGAGACAACATACGCACCTCTTTTTAAAAAGTTAGTAAAAACGAGTGCAATAATAAAAGCATCTTTTTTTATGTAACTTCACATTTTATGTATGTATGTACCTATGTGCATACATCTATTAATTTTATATAAAAAGAATAAATTGTATTCAGTGCATTTCACAGTCTTATTTATAGATAATGTAAACAAAAACGCCTGGACTTCCACTTTGAAAACGTTGCGCAATATCCCTTTTTGCTGTTATTATTTGAGCCAATTTTTCGTATTGCCCGTATTACCACTCGCGAAAACACAGAAATCGAGAAAATTCATTTATGATGACTTTTACAATCATGCGCAGTATATTTCACTTAATTTTTTTTATAAAATTTTAATATTTAAACCCACGAAAATAACAATCGAAACGTTCTCCGTCAACAAATTTGCAACTTAGAAAAACGTAACTTCGATCGAAATGTAGAATAGGTACAATCGTAAATTTCGAAGATTGATTGAAACGAAACGGAACGCAGAATACCAAAGTTGCCAAACGGAGAAAATTTCGATTCGAGTCGAAATGCAGAATAGGGCTGATTAAAACATGTTTGCAAAAAACAGTTCAAAAAGATCGGTATGAATTCGGATTATCTCCCCGAAAAATTTTGGAAGTACGCGCTTGATACTGCCGAAGAACTCGTTGAAAAATATTCTTGGTATTATCTCCCAGCTACCGTACACAAAATATTAATTCACGCTCCTCACATTATTGAAAACGCTTTAGTTTCAATAGGAGAGCTCTCAGAAGAAGCTGCCGAGTCTAGAAATAAAGTAAAGGCATTAAAAAGTTCAGATATCAGCACACGCGCAAAGCTTCCCGCATTTTAACTAATACGGATTTGCTTTACAGATTGTTGTTAAGTTCCGTTCCATTTATATCAGGGCAGAGAATCTTAATGAGCAAGCATAAATCCATTTTGTTGAAGTCAGTTTTTGATCTATTGCAATAGATGCAATTGCAATTGCAAGATGATATTGCAATTCCAATATGTTGGAATAATTTTTTTTATTTTTTTTTATTTGTATTAATCTTTATTATTTTTGTCGTTTAATTTTCGTTTTTCATTTGTCTTACTTTTATTTAATACAAAGTCAATTTTCTCTTGTAAGTACCCAAATAAAAAAAAATGATAAATTGGTTCTCTTTCAATGTGTAATGGGGTGCTGGGAGGTAGGTAAAGCTTGTTAACCATCATTATTTTATATGTATACTATTGATATATTTATTTTAAACCATTTTAAAATTTGCAAGTCGATATCTTCACTGAAAGTATTTTTGGCCGCCCTCTCCATACAACACCGACCACTGTGCGTCTGTCCGTTCATCTGTCCGTGTACACGATAACTCGAGCGAAAATTGAGATATCTCAACGAAATTTGGTATGTACTTAGGTTGCCCTTTATCCAAGGTAGGGTGGTATAGAAAATGGGCGAAATCGAACTGTAACCACGCCCACTTCCCATATAACAGTATTTTAGAAGAATGCAAAAACTGCGATATTCAGTAAATATTAGATGCAAATTGTTGAAAATTAGTATATGGAGTATAATTGTGGTAAACAATATTATTATGAAATTTTTGGAAAATGGGCGTGACCCCGCCCACTTATGATGAAATGCCGTATCTCAGTAGCCGCTTCACCAATCCTTACAAACCTCAGTACGAGGCTTAGGTAGGGTCTACCTAAAGAATCTGTTGAAAATCTTTGAAATCGGGCAATGACCACGCCCACCTGCCATATAACGGTAATTTACAGGAACACGAAAACTGCGATAAAGCAGTAACTACTGGAGCTAATTCACTTAAAACCGACGATTACAATAACCACTTATCAAAAAATTAGAATGTTATAAATTTTTGGATATGGGCGTGGCGCCGCCCACTTATGACCACAAATGTGTATCCCGGTAACCAATTTATCAATTTCTATACTGAGAAAAAAGACGCGTCGAAAAAATTACAATTATTTATTTGATTACCGCTTAAAAATATTCGTATTTAAATCAAGTGAAAAGTAATAAAAAAATGGATTTTTACATACATACACTACGTTTAATGGAAATATTCAATTCAAATACGCCCGTAATAAAATGAAGCATTTTTCACTGCCGGATGGTGTTTTGAACGTCTCGGATGCTTTTTCATATGTAATTAAGAAAGTATATGTATACAAAGCATGCACAGCGGTGACACCATATGCACACATACGCACATACATGGTATGACATACATAATGCACTAATCGCGCGCTGTGATGTTGATTCAAACTCAACATTTGAAAACACGTTTACATGTACGGCTGTAGCTGAGTGTGCAAAGACGCTTGATACAATTGTTTGATGCCAAGAGGGCCCGGATTCAATTACCATCAGACGGAGAACACAAAGTCAATATTTTGTTTTTCCTTCTTAATTACGAAAAAGCATCTGTGTACTTCACAACGACATTTTTTATAACGTACATACTCAAATTTAAAACGAGTTTGGTTGGTGCTCTTTCATATGCGTATTTTTTTAACTTTAGCACTTAATAACCTTGGTAAACCTTGGCAATTTGTTGAAAATTATTCAAATCGGACTAAAATTACACCCGCTTCCCGTATAACGGTAAATTGCATAAATACGAAAACTCCGATATTTCAATAACTGAGGACGCTAATTTACTCCAAGTTAATAGTTACAGCAGGCGTAAAACTTCGCGTGCGTTGGGTTTGGGTCCCGCCACGTTAAAACCCCGCCCAATGAAATATAAAAAAACAGCCTCGGATGAGACCCCCATTTTGTGATGACGACCACGGCAAACGTATAAAGGACTATGATTTAAGGGTATGCACCTGGAATATCCGGACCTTTAATGGGGAAGGTGCCTCTGCTCGGCTGGTTGATGTCCTCGCGAAGACAAAGGCTGACATCACCGACATCCAAGAAATGCGATGGACGGGGTAAGGAAAACTAAGCGTGAAGCCTTGCGACGTCTACTACAGTTGCCACGTAAAGGAGCGCAAATTCGGTGTTAGATTCGTGGTAGGAGAGAGACTTCGTCGCCGAGTACTGGCGTTCACCCCGGTGAACGAACATCTATCCATAATCCGCGTCAAAGCTAGATTCTTCAACATCTCGCTCATCTGCGCCCACGCCCCGACGGAAAAGAAGGATGAGGCGTCCAAGGATCTCTTCTATGAGAGCTTGGAACTAACATATGAGCGCTGCCCGCGACACGATGTCAAAATCATGCTTGGCGATTTTAATGCCAAGGTGGGCAAGGAAGGGATCTTTGGCGCCACTGTAGGAAAACTCAGCCTCCACGACGAAACGTCCGATAACGGACTGAGGCTGATCGACTTCGACGGGGCCCGAAACATGGTAATATGTAGTACTAGGTTCCAGCATAAGAACATCCACCAAGCTACATGGCTGTCTCCAGATCGAAAAACGAGAAACCAAATCGATCATGTTGTGATAGACGGAAGGCATGCTTCAAGCGTTTTAGACGTACGTACACTCCGAGGGCCAAACATCGACTCGGACCACTATCTTGTTGTAGCCAATATACGCAACCGCCTCTGTGCAGCAAAAAATGTGCGCCCAACAATGCAAAGAAAGATTAACGTCGAAAAGCTGCAATCACAACAGACGGCCGATTTATTCGCTACTCGACTCACACACCTGCTCTCTGAGAGCACTCTTCAACAATCCGACATACGCGAGCAGTGGAACCACATTTCCCGATCATTAAGTACCGCCGCCGAAGAAGTAGTTGAATTTCAGCGAGCCCGAAAGAACAACTGGTACGATGAGGAATGTCAAGAAGCCGCAGAGAAAAAAGATGCCGCCTACAGGGCCAAGCTGTGATCGGGCGCAGCGCGAGCCATGTGGGACCGTTATAGAGAACTGAAGAAGGAAGAGAGACGTATTTGCCGCAATAAGAAGAGAGAGGCCGAAATACGTGAGTGCGAAGAGCTTGGGATGCTGGCCGACAACGCCCGAAAACTCTACCAGAGAGTTAGGCGACTTACGGAAGATTTCAAGACCGGGGCGAACTCCTGTAAAAACAACAATGGCGTGTGGAGGGAACACTTTTACAACCTACTGAACGGCAGCAGCGCTGAAAGTAGTGAAGAAGACGAGCCCGAGTCCCCAGTTGATGAGGATGGGGTAGCTGTCCCACCGCCTGACTATGACGAGGTACGAATAGCGATTACGCGGCTGAAAAACAACAAAGCGGCTGGAGCCAGCCGAGCTATTCAAGTACGGCGGCGAGGAGCTGCTGAGGTGCATGCATCAGCTCGTATGCAGAATATGGTCAGATGAACGCATGCCCGACGACTGGAATTTAAGTGTGCTCTGCCCAATGCACAAGAAAGGCGACCCCGCCATACGCGGGAACTACCGCGGAATCAGCCTTCTAAGCATAGGTTATAAGGTCTTATCGAGTGTATTGTGCGAAAGACTGAAGCCCAACGTAAACGAGCTGATTGGACCTTATCAGTGTGGCTTTAGGCCTGGAAAATCCACCATAGATCAGGTATTCACAATACGCCAAATCTTGGAAAAGACCCGCGAGAATAGGATCGACACACACCATCTATTTGTCGATTTCAAAGCCGCTTTCGACAGCACAAAGAGAAGTTGCCTTTATGCCGCGATGTCTGAATTTGGTATCCCCGCGAAACTAATACGGCTGTGTAAAATGACGTTGAGCACTACCACCAGCTCCGTCAGAATAGGGAAGGACCTCTCCGAGCCGTTTGATACCAAACGAGGTTTCAGACAAGGGGACTCCATATCATGTCATTTCTTTAATCTGATGTTGGAGAAGATAATAAGAGCCGCAGAACAGAACTGCTCAGGCACAATACTTTACAAGAGCGTACAATTGCTGGCGTATGCCGATGACATCGATATTATCGGTAAAAACAAGGGCTGCGTCTGTTCTGCCTTCTCGGGATTGGATAGAGAAGCAAAGCGAATAGGTCTGGTGGTGAACGAGGACAAAACGAAGTATCTCCTGTCATCACACAAACAGTGAGAGCATACGCGTCTTGGCACCCACGTCACTGTTGACAGTTACAAGTTTGAAAAAGTAGACGACTTCGTTTATTAGGGAACCAGCATTAACACCAATAATAATGTCAGCCTTGAAATCCAACGGAGAATCACTCTTGCCAACAAGTGCTACTTTGGGCTGAGTAGGCAATTGAGAAGTAAAGTCCTCTCACGTCGTACAAAGATCACACTCTATAAGTCACTCATCATGCCTGTGCTGGTGTATGGCGCGGAGGCATGGACAATGAAAGCATCTGATGAGGCGGCTCTTGGAGTTTTCGAGAAAAGATTCTGCGAAAGATTTACGGACCTTTACGCGTTGGTGATGGCGAATATCGCAGACGATTTAACGATGAGCTGTATGAGCTTTACAACGATATAGACATAGTGCAGCGAATTAAAATTCAGCGGCTCCGCTGGCTTGGCCATGTCGTTCGAATGGACAGAAACACTCCTGCTCTGAAAATATTCAACGCGGGCCGCGATGCTGGTAACAGAGGAAGAGGAAGGCCTCCTCTGCGTTGGAGAGACCAGGTGGAGAAGGACTTGGCTTCACTAGGCATTTCCAATTGGCGTCAGTTAGCACAGAAGAGAAATGACTGGCGTGCTGTTTTGGACTCGGCCAAAATCGCTTAGGCGGTTACAGCGCCAATAAAGAAGAAGAGAGAGAAGAATAGTTACAGCAATCTCCTAACAATAAATAACTGCAATAAACTTTTAGGAATTGGGCGTAGCACCACCCACTTTATAACTACAAAGGTGTACCTCGGTAAGCACTTAATCGATTTGTACCTAACTAGGTTCAATTATATCATTAAGTCTAACTCTGCATATTATCGAAAACATTTGAAATCGATTAAACACCCCTACTTATCATGCAAAGGAAGTTCAGAGAAAGTTAAAACGAAGGTATTTGATACCTGTGCCGGGTATATAAAGTTGGGTTTCGCCCGAACTTATACTTTTTTACTTATTACTGTTTAAAATACATATTTCTTTGGTGGACATTCTTTTCCATTATGTCGAATTTTTTATTTTATTCTTTTTATTTACACATACGAAAATTAGGATCGAATATTACCCGCAATTGGAGAATAAAAATTGGTTTTCTGACTTACAGGTCTATTCTGCGCTGGTAACATAAATTTTGTAACCGCTAATTAAAGTGTCTGTCAATTTTTAAACCTTTTTCGCATTCTGTACGCTCTTGTAACCGGTAAATTTGGTTACCATCTCATGAGCTGGTAACAAAATATTGCCCCGTGAAATATGCAATACAGGAATTTCCAGAAATCTTCATAACTGAATTGCTCAATATTTTCACTGCATTACCAACGTACCTAGAATCGTGGACCCAAGAAGTGGTAACATTTTTTGGTAATAAAATTTTCCGGTCACAAAATCTTCGGTAACGTGCAAAATAGACCTGTTAATGTTCTTTACCGATATGATGGAACATTTGCAAAACTTGAATTTGTCTCTACAAGGAGAGAATAAAAATGTTTTTGATTTGTCGCAAATTATTTTAAGTTTTTCAGCTAAACTATGTCTTTTATCGAAATATCCGAAATACTCCTTTTTAAGAAAAGCGAAGAAGAGTTGGAGTTTTTGGAATTAAAAGAAGATAAGGCACTGGAAATGCAACATAAAGCTTTGCTATTGCTTGAATTCCGGCAATAATCCAGCAAAAAACACGATTTCCACAGAAGCGAAAGTGGAAACGACTAAGGCGATGGGAATCGCTTACCCTTTCGCTTCAGGAAGGCATTATTTTAACATGGGCATGTCATTGGCGGTAAGCCCTTACCCGCAGCATTACCTTCAAACGAAGGGAGAACGCATGGATAAACAGAATCCAGAGAAGCGAACAAAGAATGCCTTACAGATAAACTAATGTAGAATGCCTAGATAAGTACATACTTGTTTATATTAAATTGAAATCAGAAAATGTCCTAAAAGATTAAAATTAATTAAAATTGTTATAAATCAGTTTTTATACAAACATATGTATGTATTCGGGTTATTTAGATTTTACTTAAAAATCGGTATGTACATATGTACATGCATATTTAATTAAGCTTAAAATTGTACTTCCTCACTCTTGTACTTTACTTCTTTGCTGACTTCAACTTCGCTGCAAATTGAACAAAGCAAAACATGATTTTTATGCGAGACAAATTTCCACAGAAATTAACGGTAGAAAAAGATTTTTTGGATATTCATTCTATTTTTCAGCTGAATACGATGCAGCATTCTACTTAGCATGCCCAGAAATGAAGCAAAGAAGCGAAACAAATAAAATATTGTAGGACATTCTACTTTGCATTCCCTGAAATGAAACAGAGAGCCGAAATAAATAAAATATTGTAGGACATTCTACTTTGCATTACCGGCAATGCCTAAAAGAAGCGAAAAAATTCGAAGGCATTAAACGCTATGCCTTCTAGAACACGTTAGCACTACATAAAGGCGATTACCGATTTTTTGCTGGGAAGTACCAGATTTAAAAAATCCGCTGCTAAAAACAGCTGCGTCCCGTATATTTTAAATTTTTGGTACAAAGTATAACTGTGAGTCTTTGTACTCTACAATAAAATTCGTAAAGTCAGAATACCGTGCACATTAGTTGCATTCGCGTACCTGATAATAATTGAAAGTTATAAAAACTATAAAGGCCGGTCCACATAGAACTTTCGCGTTGGCTTTGGCGTTGGCGTTGGTTTGACAGAACGCACGTTAAAAGTATGCTTGCTACAATGAACGCATGGCAGCGAATGCTTGGGTCACTAAATTAACATACTAACGACAGATAAATTAATATTTCATCTTAATAATTGAATTAAAAACGATATTTCTTGCCCGCACTTGATTAAAAAGGGAAAATATTTCACACAATTTTATTTATTTGCAACAGCTGATGAGCAACGCACGCGAAAAGATGAGAGTTGGCCATCTTTTTGCTTTGTGTTGGCGTGAGCATTGCCGAATTTTGGCTATCTGGACGGCTGCATTTGAATTCATGTATTCATAGTCAGCTGTTGAAGCGACGCCAACGCCAACGCAACGCCACAGTTTTATGTGGACGGGCCTTAAGTTCTTTGTATTCGCGTACGCAAAAAAATTGCAAAGTAGGGGAAATTGAGAGAGCAAAATGATATTTTATTTTGAGGGAAAGCTGCTAGTTTCTGTTGGTAAAATTTTTGCCAACTGCAATTTGCCAAAAAGATAATAGCTGATCAAAAACAGCTGGTTGGAATTTACGCAAATCCCTAAATTGAATTTGACTATTTGGAAGTTAAAATAGTAAAATGCGACTAATTAAACTTGTAGGAAGTAAGTAATTATGCGTTTAGTCAGTGAACTGTGTCAGGATAAGACTTCGGGATTAGTTTTCTTACGTTTTCAATTTCATAATTTTGAATGTAAACAAAATTTCTATCAGCTGTTCTATACGCTGTTCGTCCAACTAGCAAGTTTCTGCAAATTTTCTGTTCGCGTACTATTTTGGATATTTTTCTCTTGAGACATTTAGCCGGAATTTTGCAGTTGGACATATTTTAATGGAGATTTAAACGAACGTACGTATTGACTAACCAACATTTAACAGAACTGTTACGAGCGCACATAGGGACGAATCGACAATATATGACGACAAAAATGTTTACCACATATGTATTTGACAGATTTCAATGAAATTTGGTATACAGGGATTTTCATCGTCACTGATTTCGAATATTAAGTTAAATTTGCAAAATTCATAACGGCGGATCTAATATGGCGGTCGATTTCTAAAAAATTTCTATATTTTTATGAAGCTTGGTGTCCAGAGATTTTCGTCGTCACTGATTTCGAAATTGATATTCATTTTTCAAAAATCAAAATGGCGGATCCGATATGGCGGATAAGCTTGGTATTTCCTCCATATATATTTAACAGATTTCAATGAAATTTGGTAATTAGGGGGTTTCGTCGTCACTGAATTCGAATATTAAATAAAATTTCCAAAATTCAAAATGGCGGATCCAATATGGCGGACGATTTATTAAAAAATTTATATATTGTTATGAAGCTTGGTATCCAGACCTTTTCGTCGTCACTGAGTTTGAAATTGACGTTTAATTTAAAAAAATCAAAATGCCGGATCCAATATGGATTACAAACAACTATATTATTAACAAAAATCGCAAAATAAAGTACATACCTCACGCCTCACTTTCCATGTTGACAAAACTATTAGTTGTTGATAAGAATAAAATGGCAAATGGCAAACTATTTTATCTTAGCTTCAAACAAAAAATTATTTAATTCGACGCACGATAGAAAACCCAACTTTGCGCTTTTGCTAAAGCTGCGGCGTTGCGTTAAAAGTCTAAATTTGTGTGTTGCATTGTGGACTGGCTTATAAAGAGTATTAGAAAGTAGGGATGGGTAAATTCGATATTCGAGATCCGAAATTTAATCGAACTTTAGCTCTAAAATGGCGAATTTTTAAAATCAAACTTTGTGGTGCTAAAATTGGGACGAAATCGACTTTTTCTAGAAAAAATCGAATTTCGTCTTAATTTGCAACAAAGCAACTCTGTAACTGTAGTAGTGAGTATATCAAGGATCTAAAGAAATTCAATTTAATATTTAATATTGTATAAAATTCGGTTAACAGTTGCAAGAAAAATGTTTGAATCATAAAATTTTCTCTTTGATGTTTGAACTACAAAATCACTTAAATATAAAATTTCTAAAATTACAAAGTTGAAATTAACACAGTACAATAAAAGACAGTAACACAAATACAAACCCTACAGTAACTTTCTTCTTTCTGACAAAATTTGG
>NW_023458571.1:4412582-4417101 GCF_013731165.1 Rhagoletis pomonella
ACAAATACAAACCCTACAGTAACTTTCTTCTTTCTGACAAAATTTGGAATCACTGTGTGTGGCACCATATTTGCATTAGGGCTGCAAGTCTATAAAATACATCGACGTTTTTTCGATGTATCCTATATAAAAATCGATATTTTTGATGCAGCGAATAAATCAAAAATATACAAGAAAATGGAATAATTGGACCTTCGATAAATGTGGTGGCGTGCAATAATGTCAATGACATTAATATGCACTTTTCAATTGTCTATTAATGTCGGCGACATTAATTCGACTGACATTAAAGCCCCTCACCATAAATTTTTAAGTATTAACTCACAGTCAAATGTATTTATAGTTACACATCCCAGCTATACTAAGAAATTCATAAAAAATAAATAATATTTCAGATGCTTTATGATCTTAAAACTTTATCTAATGCTTGGTTTTCATTATGTCAAAATTGCTGACATCAAAAACTAGCAGCTGTTCACTTGGTGTCAAATACATCATAAAAACTGACCAATTGTAGATATCGCAGTGCATGTCAAAGGCTGTCGTCAAATTTTGGTGTCAGGTGATTGACATTCCGTTTTCCAACATTGATGTCAAATGTGAAGTGAAATTTTTGGCATAAGTCACAAATACCGGCCGTTTAGCTATCGACAAACCAAAAATGTGGCTGGAAAGAACTCTTTATGCCCTATTATCTATTTGGTTTATGTATTGTTTACTTAAAGATCTCGCTTTAAAAAGCAAAATCATACGTTGTCATTAAATGTAAGACTTTTTAATAAACATACACTGAAGGAAATAATGCATAGTAAAAATGAATGCTTTATATTTGATTATCGTTTGAAAATGTTCGTATTTAAAAATAATATTTTCATACAAAATTTATTACGCACGTGTTTGACTGTTCACATCTGAGTATGTATATGTAAGTCAAGAATGATAGAATACAAGATTGCGCCAATCGAGCTTAGAGCAACTGGCCGTGACGTCAATAAATACCAGAATGAGAGAGCAAGACGAACTCGACAAGAAAAAGAGGAAGCATCGGACAAAAGGCAGTATTGCCAAATTTTGAATTTGAAAAAGCACCAAATTTTTATTGGTGTATTTTATAGACTTATATGCATACATAATTTTATTGTAAGGATGCCGATTCAAATTAATAAAAATCAATGTTTCTTGCACGACGGTTGATTTCTTCTGGCATGATTGAAGGTGCTGTCACATATTTTGTTGTCGCTTATGATTGTCACTGTGCCATGATTTTGTTTAAATTTTTGTAAAGTTGCTTACCACACTTACGATTGCTATGAATTTTGCTTCCATTTTTTTAAGATTCTCTAATTTGGTATCTTCAAATTAAAAACAAAAGCACCAAAAACGCGCCAAGCACCAAACTCAAAAAATTTCGCGTTTTGAATACCCACTAAATTTGGTGCGAAAAGCATGAAGTTGGCAACAGGGAATTTAAACAAAAGTATTTTATGACGTCAGCGATTAGGTGGATGCTGTCAAATCGACGAAGAGAGGGTTAGCGGTCCGCGAATGGCGCGACCTTTATTTTCTGGATCGTGTATGTAAGTGTACATACGCACCCCAAGCATGCAGAGAGCCGCTCTGAGAGCGGTGACAACACACACATACATACATAGTACATACATGTTTATCTGTGTTGCCGCGAATCATTTTTAGTGGTAGCCAAATTCCTTTAAAAAAAGGGCTAAAAAAGAGCTAAAAAAAGCCGTTGTGGCTAAAAATGGTAGCTAAAATTTTTTACTTACATATACATATATAAGTATACATGCAAACATTTTCAATAAGCAATGGTATAGAAAAACAATGAACTCTGGAAAAAAGCAAATATTTTATCCAACCAAAAACCTTTTTGTATAAAAGGGGAAATATATGACACCAGCATGATTCAATAATACAAGGTTCGATAAACTGACAGTTGTCTCTCTCGCACCGCTCCCTTAGCAGTGGCACCGTGTTGCTTCTTTGCAAATTTACATGGAAACAGTGTAGCTTTGGTGTGAAATAAAAGTATAAGCTTTTGTGCAATATGTTTATTTTTATATGCATATGAAGCATATTTAACTGATGAAAACATAAGCAATGGATGTTTACATCACTCTCATAGTAGTCTTATTTTAATTTTAAGTCATTTTGCAGTTTTTATACAGCTAAATAGCACATAAATTACGTAATTCACGTAGATATATCAATATTACGTTCAACATTTCGTTTAAAATGCCAGATTTCCTGCAAATAAATTAGAATTTACAAAAGGAATTTCACTACTAAGTGCCTACTTTGCGTACTTTTCTACTACCATTTTCGAACCAAGAGATTTCATTCTTCCCCTTTCTCCGTCCTTCGTAAATGCAACCTTTTGTAAGGGAGTGTCAAACCGCAGCTGTCAATAATTATCTAACCTTGTATTATTGAATCATGCGACACCAGCTTGCTGGCTCCATCAAGTGATTGTACCATCAGGCTCAAAGCATATAACTTAACAGCATGCTAGTACAATATTTATTTCTTAGCAAATGAGGTCGAGGTAAGATCGAAATGATTGGAGCCGAAATTTCATAATTTTTCTATCATTTTGTTAAACATTGTTTTTTTTTTTAGTTCACGACTGCAATATCGTGAACTTAATCTTCCACAAACACGGCTTTGACTCATATAGTGCAAGAAATTTCCGCCTAAATACTTTTTACTTAGAAAATTGAGCTAATTTCACCACTCACGACACCAGCAGCTGGTACAATCACACCACAAGAACATACACAGTCAATGTACTTGATAGGCCATTTAACAAATTAAGCATATTAAGGGCCGTAAGCTGATCTATTTTAAACTATATGTATATATATCAGTCTTTCTTAGTTTGAAAATTCATCTCTTACATAAATGAAAAAAAAAGTAGATCAAATTAAGCATATACAACTTTTTCATGCCAAGTATAAGTAAACTCTCCAAAGGGCTAAAAAAAGGGCTAGGGGCAATTGTAAATTTATGTGGCTAAAAAAAGTATGTGGTAGCTACATCTAGCACCAAAGGGCTAAAACGGCAACACTGATGTTTATCCGTACAAATCTCGTGCTGTGGTGTTGATGGATATTCAACATTTGAAAGCAAATTTATATGTATGGGTGTAGCTGAGTGCGCTTGCCACAAGTTGTTGATATCCGGAGATGGTCGGGTTCGAATTCCACTGCAGGCAACATGCAAATAATTTTTTTTTTTTAGTTTTTGTCTTGATTATTCACTTCACGAATGCTTTTTCAGTACGAACGCGGTCATTTTAATATGCTCGTAATTGAATTGAATATTTAACAATATACAGTACTTTCGTTGACGTTTATAGTAAGATCAATTACGTTTCTATTTGATTTTAATATTTTTTCCCCTCAGTGTACATATGATTGCATATGTATGTAACCTGAAGTATGCAAAAATTTCTTTTGTTTTTGTAAAGCAAGAAAAATAAATGAAATCATCTTATACGCCCCAAAAAGTTAGTTTCAATATGCTACATTTGCCAAATTTTTGGATTCTTTTAGATATTTTTTTTAAGAAAAAAATTCATTTGTATTTATTTTTGGTTGTGAAGCAAAAAGCGATATGGATAGTGAATCACATTAATATAAGTTCATCTGAATCTATTTTTCAATTTGAGTTGTCATTCTTACAAACATTTAAATTTTCAGAATTTTTTTTTTTAAATTCGAAAAAATTCGAACTAAATCGAATTAGCACCACCACATTTCGAATCGAATAATCGAATGGTTGGGCAATGTTCGAAATTCGGAAAAATCGAATTTCAACCCCCCACTACCCATCCCTATTAGAAAGGTATGCGTGATAAGATTTAAAGACTTTTTTTTCTATTTTTGTCGTCGTAATTAGTCACTTTGTCCTAATGTGGGGCGGCTTCAACTGACGTAAAACCAGATTTTGAAAATTTGGCCAAAGATATATTTTGAATTTTCTTTAATATCTATCTTACGTACATTATAATAATAAAAATATTCTGGCAAATATTTTTTTTAGTTTCACTTTTATTTCAACATATTCTGATTAAAAGAAGAATACTGATAAAAATAAAATTTTTCACAAAAACAGGATTGAAATCTTGAAATTCCTACCCGTATTCAAATATGAGTGATTGTGCTACTATGATAGCACGGCGGAGTAATCATAGCCAGCTTATGTACAGTAGTCAAAAAAATTATAGCCGCACAAAATTTTGACAAGTTTTAAAATATTAATTTTGTTGTTATTAAATTTCGGTTAGTTTTTAATAGTTCGTTCTTTACCAACATCCGTATAAATACAAGTTTAAAGGTAGTGTCACACGATTGGGTATGTGTCAAAATTTGGTGTAAATCGTATCCCAATTGTGTGAACACCCAAAATATTTTTCATTATCCGAATCACGAAAACTAATTTAGTGAAATTTTTCAATAGAATATCGCTGTATTGTACCAATCTTTTGACTACAAAAAAAAAT
>NW_023458571.1:4417201-4428347 GCF_013731165.1 Rhagoletis pomonella
ACCAGTTTTTGCGATATATCTCCTTTATGTAGGAAACTAAACCCAATAAATTGTGTTACCGGTTTACATACCGATCACATAGCAGTGAAAATCACTTAGATTGGTGCCATATAGAGTATATCTTCCATACCTCTGATTGTTTAGATGCGATTTTTTATATACGTATGTAACTCCTCTATCGATGTATGCAGATGTATTCAAAATCAGTAATCTGTCAAACTAAAATTTGCAGATGTTCATGAAAGGTATGAAGCCTTCGGCATAGCCGAAGACAGCGCTGCTCTTACTTGTTTTTTTTAGTTTTTGTCTTGATTATTCACTTCACGAATGCTTTTTCAGTACGAACGCGGTCATTTTAATATGCTCGTAATTGAATTGAATATTTAACAATATACAGTACTTTCGTTGACGTTTATAGTAAGATCAATTACGTTTCTATTTGATTTTAATATTTTTTCCCCTCAGTGTACATATGATTGCATATGTATGTAACCTGAAGTATGCAAAAATTTCTTTTGTTTTTGTAAAGCAAGAAAAATAAATGAAATCATCTTATACGCCCCAAAAAATTAGTTTCAATATGCTACATTTGCCAAATTTTTGGATTCTTTTAGATATTTTTTTGAAGAAAAAAATTCATTTGTATTTATTTTTGGTTGTGAAGCAAAAAGCGATATGGATAGTGAATCACATTAATATAAGTTCATCTGAATCTATTTTTCAATTTGAGTTGTCATTCTTACAAACATTTAAATTTTCAGAATTTTTTTTTTTAAATTCGAAAAAATTCGAACTAAATCGAATTAGCACCACCACATTTCGAATCGAATAATCGAATGGTTGGGCAATGTTCGAAATTCGGAAAAATCGAATTTCAACCCCCCACTACCCATCCCTATTAGAAAGGTATGCGTGATAAGATTTAAAGACTTTTTTTTCTATTTTTGTCGTCGTAATTAGTCACTTTGTCCTAATGTGGAGCGGCTTCAACTGACATAAAACCAGATTTTGAAAATTTGGCCAAAGATATATTTTGAATTTTCTTTAATATCTATCTTACGTACATTATAATAATAAAAATATTCTGGCAAATATTTTTTTTAGTTTCACTTTTATTTCAACATATTCTGATTAAAAGAAGAATACTGATAAAAATAAAATTTTTCACAAAAACAGGATTGAAATCTTGAAATTCCTACCCGTATTCAAATATGAGTGATTGTGCTACTATGATAGCACGGCCGATCATAGCCAGCTTATGTACAGTAGTCGAAAAAATTATAGCCGCACCAAATTTTGACAAGTTTTAAAATATTAATTTTGTTGTTATTAAATTTCGGTTAGTTTTTAATAGTTCGTTCTTTACCAACATCCGTATAAATACAAGTTTAAAGGTAGTGTCACACGATTGGGTATGTGTCAAAATTTGGTGTAAATCGTATCCCAATTGTGTGAACACCCAAAATATTTTTCATTATCCGAATCACGAAAACTAATTTAGTGAAATTTTTCAATAGAATATCGCTGTATTGTACCAATCTTTTGACTACAAAAAAAAATGTCCCCATTTTTTTTACCAATAGCCCAATATAAAAACCCTGCAGTGAAACCCCAAACTAGTCAGGAAAAATACTAGTTTACAACTAGAATTTCCTGACTGAAACCGAACTAGTTCGAAAACTACCAGACTTGTACCAAGTACAAACTATTTATTCATGCCCTGTTTTGACTTCGACAGTTTAATACCATAAAGTATACAAAATATTATAACTTTTATTTGGGTATATTGTAAACCATTAAACGGAGTACGTATTCAATTATACAATACCTGTTAAATAATGATTAATATTCATAATGATTATTAATTAAAGCATGTTTCTTTGGATAACCGTTTAATGAGTATTAATTAATTACGTAAAAAACGTTAATTAATTCATTAATTTTAATTACATCATTATTTTGTTATTTTTGATCATTTTCAATTATTTTTGACTTGTTTTAATTACACGATTATAATTATTCGATGAATTTCTATTATTTATCATCATGAAAAACTATTGAAAAAAGCTAAGAATATTTAATAACTGCTTGAATTATTTATTTATTTCATTCTTATACAAATCTCAAATTTTAAACATTAATTGTTACTTTTGTAAAATTTGAAAAAGAAAAGACTGGAATGTGCAAAGTTAATGAGTTTAATTTATTTTAATGAAAACTTTTATTTTTATTTTAGTTCACTCAAAAATGAAGTAAAGTCTTCATTTTATTTTTAACTAAAATGTTTTCTTTTGCATATTCACTATTATTAAAAAAGATAAAAATATAGTATTTATTGTACCTGAAACCTTTTACTTTTATTAACCCTTAATGAAAAATTTATAATATATTAAAGTGTACTTAATCAAAAGTGTTTTATTGTATATTCGTGAATTACTTTTATTTTTTGACTCCCAAAGTAGTCGTTTTGGTCCTAATTGGACTAGTATTTTTCTGTCTATTTTGAACTAGTATGAGACTGGTATATTTCTGACCGAAATCTGACAATTGCCATCTCGTAGGACATCCCCATGTTAAAAATACCAGTTGATTGCATGGAAAAAAGATAGTTGGCTGACTAGTTGGGCATGCGGCTCATACTAGTTGTGAGGTAGTTTACAACTAGTACGTTTGACTACAGGGAATTTCCAAATCTGTAAAAATGTACCAATCGAGTGACACTGCCTTAAAAATTTATGCAATTTAAAAAAATTGTACAAATTTTCGTTAAAATTTCGAGTTTTTTAATTAAATTCTGAGTATGCAGTTTTGTCGCCCATTGAATTCTAGTAGAATAAAGTATAAGTTTCAAATGGCTAAAAATGTCGATTGATTTTTTAGAATTTTTAAAAGTTCGAAATTTGAACGAAAGTTTGTTGAATTTTTTTTTATTATTGCAAAAATGAGTAGTCCACTTGCAAACAGCGTTATGTGATTTTATAATAGTGAGCCATAAATTAAAAAAACGTCTACAACAACAAGTAAAATCCAAATTGTATATTTCTCTTTATTATCTGAAAATTTGGATAAACAAGAGTCTAATAACATTAAAAAACAAAATCGCACTGTGGTAGTTTTTGCAAATTTTATATATAAAAATTTAATATAGCGTGTTTTGAAACAGTAACTTTTGCATAGCTATCTTTTTTAGCTTTTCGCGTTCTTTCTTCCATGAAGATTGGTCTGCTTCTTTTTCACGACGCCTTCCACTAGGCATACGGTGACCATCCGTCCTTTATTTTAAAGGACAGTCCTTTACGCCTTTTGTCCTTTATTTCTTAAACTGTCCTTTAAACCAGCTCTGCATGTTTCAGAGGTAAATTTTTAATCTCAGAATATGAAAAATAAAAATGTCCCTTATACATACAATGAAAACTTTCGCCAGTTTGTTTCGCACCCCACTTGAGGGTTTCTATTTAATCGATAATCTTTGTACAATCTATAAAGCATAGAGAAAGTTGTGCCCAGGATCGTGTTGCACGCTGAGCTTCCAGTTCCACTGAAAGAGAACAATAAAACCCCTGTGCTGCACACAGCACAGCTTTATGAAAGCTTACAATATTTGCATGAGACCAGTTTAGCCTGATTTCTGAATTTAATTTGATTATATTAAATTTTTTAGTGCAAAATGCAGAAAAAGTTGCAATTTTGAAGAAAATGTATTCTCCTGTCCCAGTTAATAAATGTTACAAAACAAAAACTTGTTGAATACAATAGTATGGTTCTCCCAAAACAAAAAAATACGCAACAAAAATTTAAAAAAATGTCATAAAAAAAATGTTCACCAAAATAAGTATTTTTTTGGTTTTTAGTAAAAATTGTTGGAAAAATGAAGGCTGTGGTGGATTATAAACATTGAATTCCAATTTTAAACCACTATGTGTTGGTTTCAACGTGCAGTATGAATAATGGTAAACGCATTTTGGTAGCAAAGGATGGCGAAGTCCTTGAAAAGGACTTGTACTGTAACTTGGAAATATTTGATTCAAATTACGATATGGGCAAGGTACTTTTATCATACAAGTTGTATGTACGTATTCCCAAATCAGTTTGAAAAAAATGTCCTTTATTTTACGTTGGTTAATATGGTCACCGCAACTAGGCACCGAAACTACCACGTTGTCTTGAAGTTTTCTAAGTTCATCAGAAGATGGAGACTTTTGAAAGTGTACGTAAGTGTAAGTGGAACACCTACATTTTCTTGAACCTTGGATTGACTAAGGTCAAGGTACTTTTTAATCAGCACTTTTACAAAATGGTATGTATGCAGTTTTTTAGTCCATCAAAAATTTAGTATAATATGGTAAAAATTTTGTGTATCTAGGACTTACCGTTGATCTTTGTATTTTTTTTTATAATGGTGTTACGAATTGTTTCCATATACAGTATGTTCTAAAATATTTTATATAGAAACAAATGCGGAACACCGTCAGCAAAAACGGTAAGTGCCGGTTACCTTAAATTTGCACTTTACTATACTAAAATTTTATATTAAAAAAATTCAGAATTTTCTTAGTTTTTGCTTAAAATATGAAATTTGGATTTAAATGGTGTTTGTAAGTAATCAGCTATACTTTCATAAAGAATAATACGCTAAAATGTCGTGTCCCAGTCACTTGGGTCACTGTAAATTAACATAAAATAAAAATCATTGAAATCGGCCCAGTATTTTAAGACTTTTCGGATTAGAAAAATTCTTTCAATTTTATATACTTAACACAGTCCGACATTAAAAATTTTCTCCGAAATAAGGCTGTAAAAATGGTAACATGTATGTAGGTATATTAGACTGCATCACCAAAAAAAGTTGCGGTTTTTCCGTCGGGATTACAAAACTTATTATATTTATTATTTTTAATATTTTTACTGAGCTTTGTGCCACGATTGTTTATTAGGAAAATTACTAACAATTTGTACTAATTTACTTCGTTTTTAAAAAAGCTTGTCGGCGAATTCAGCGTATATGCATAGTTGGTTAGGTATGTATGTATATGTATGTATGCAGATATTTAAATGCCGGTTTGCTATTCACGCGACATGCTTTTTTAAAAACGAAGTAAATTAGTACAAATTGTTAGTAATTTTCATTAGAGTTTGAATAACTCCTTTCACTAAATAGCTTTTAGTAACTTTAACGAGACCTTAACTTATTTTATTTTATTCATTTTAGTGCAGTTTTGACAAAATTTTCGTGCTAAAAAATCTTTTGTTACACTACTTCATTTTATTCCTTTGATTGTACAGGTTAAATAAAAGCTTGTTTTTAAAAAATATTTTTTTTTACATTATTTTATTTCAAATACGAACACATCATAATTCTACTTGAAATGACAACCAAATTGAGCATTAAAATTTGTTCACTTATGTCCAAATTGACGAGTTAAACATATTAAATGGGATTAAACCAGTTAAATGAGCAAAACGTGTTCGTAAACAAGTTAAATCCCATACAACTGTTGCTGAAAATTTTAATTAAAGGTTTGCTCATTATTGATATTCGAGTTTTGACACTCCCTTAACTCCCTTACAAAAGCTTTGTACACAACACGAACCCACACGCAGTGCCTTGCTAAGGGAGCCGATTTTGTCAAGAGGGAGCGAGAAAACTGTTTTCTGAGCAAACATTTTATTATTGAATCATGGAGATAAATAACCGTATGCGTTAATATCATAAAGCAGACATTTACACGAAACTAATTTAACACAAAAAACTGGGCCAAAACTATTCTGATTTAGACTTATGGGATCTCGGTAGAAAGGTATTTTCCCACTATTTTTATTTATGTACAAAAAAAAGTCATTCGTATCGCAATTGTGTTTTCAAGTACCAACATATCTTAACTCAACTTTGAATGATGTTCGTTCATCCTACCTTTCTCTTTCATCCTTTGAATGAGCTTATTAGCAAATAATTAAAAAGGGTGAGAAAATATCTTTCCAATAATACCTCACAAGTCTAAATCGGAAGAGTTTACGTTCAGTTATTCAAGTTTTTCTTATACCAATTTTTGAAAAAAATAAAAAAACAGGATCAAAAATCTAATTCCGTTCAAAATTTTTTTATATTTTTTTAAATATTTTTATGCAAATTTTTTAAGCTTAAACCGTTTTGTCATCTGAGGGGATTTTATCAAAAACCATCTTCAAGAAACTATTTATATTCCTAAAAAAACTCCATTTTTGGAGGTATTTTCAAATCGGTCCAGCTCGCTAAAATCTTAATATTTTTCCGAAATATTTGGGTGGACGTCTTAAAATATAATAGATTTTATAACTCCAATGGAGTACCGATTTTTTTTTTTTGTATGGGGAGTGATGCAGTCTAATGTACATATATTTGAATTTTAATAAAATACGGTAAATAGCGAAATCGGCTAACTTTTTTTGCAAAACGGCTAACAAATCGGCTCCCGGCTAAATCGAATTTTCTCCGGCTGTTTGCTATCGCGACCGGCTAAACCTAGCCGGAAAACGGCTTAACTGTCAACACTGATTTTTACAGCTTATTCTCGCCGCTCTCAGTTGTCAACTCTACGGTGCCGTCACCATGGTTGCCATTTTCCAAAATTTTTTTCTACCAAAATCTCTTAAGAAAAGTTACCAAAATCTTTTTTCACTGAAAAAATATATACAGATACTGCTACTTTTCATAGCAAATGTGTATGTACTTATTTTATTTATTTAATTAATAAGCCGAAAAACATTAAAAAAATATGAAATTAGTTTAGTGGGATAACAATAGCTTCCAAATAATTTGTAAAATAAATCTAGACATGCATACGTTGATATATGTAAGCACAAACATATGTACATATATCGTCGCACATAGGGACGAATCGACAATTTAGGACGACAAAAATGTTTACTCCATATGTATTTGACAGATTTCAATGAAATTTGCTGTTGAGGGATTTTCGTGGTCATTGATTTCGAATATTAAATCAAATTTCCAAAATTCAAAATGGCGGGTCCAATATGGCGGACGATTAAAAAAAAAAAACGATTTTTTAAAAAATGACTTTAGGGAATGATGGTATGACTCTGTATAGATAAATAGATAGATACATTATGAGGTATGCACTGCGACCTAGTGATCTAATGTGCCCTTGACTCTGGATACCATCTATACTTTTTTAAAGAAATCGTCCGCCATATTGGATCCGCTATTTTGAATTTTGAAAATTGAATATCAATTTCGAAATCAGTGACAACGAAAACCCCTGGATACCAATAAACGACTTAAGAAAAAGATGCTCTATTTAATGAAGGGGGAAAAGGAGGGACGAGTTCGTGATATTTTTACATTGGCAATTTGTTTGATTTTCGAACTCTTGAAGAGAAATTGCTGTGCTCGTTGGAACGTTTTTTATAACTCTAACTGATATAAAAATTTCA
Source organism: Rhagoletis pomonella (assembly GCF_013731165.1). NCBI lineage: Eukaryota > Metazoa > Arthropoda > Insecta > Diptera > Tephritidae > Rhagoletis > Rhagoletis pomonella. The sequence goes on from NW_023458571.1 coordinate 4,424,636, forward strand.
AAATTTTTTCAATAAGAGAAAGGCAATTTATAGAATAGATATTATAACCATTTTACAAACAACTATATTATTAACAAAAATCGCAAAATAAAGTACATACCTCACGCCTCACTTTCCGTTTTGACAAAACTGTTAGATGTTAATAAGAATAAAATGACAAGCGAAATTATTTTATCATCGCCTCAAACAAAAAATTATTTAATTCGACGCACGATAGAAAACCCAACTTTGCGCTTTTGCTAAAGCTACCGCGTTGCGGTAAAAGTCAAAATTTTTGTGTTTCGTTGTGGACTGGTTTATAATGAGTATGAGAAAGGTATGTGTGATAAGATTTAAAGACTTTGCTTTTTCTATTTTTGTCGTCATAAATTGTCGATTCGTCCCTATGTGCGTCGTTATGGCTCTGTTTGTATATAGTATATAGTATATGTACATCGGCGGCAAAAATATCATGCAGTGGAAGATTTCCTACAGCACGCGAGTCCTACTCACGTTTCAAACAATGCAATGCAAATGACCGTATTGCTTAACCCTACCCGAATCTTTTATGCTTTATTTTTAATCGACTTCAAAAAAAAGAAGGTTCTCAATTCATCGGAATTAGGGCTGTGCGATTATTCGATTTCTCGAGCAAGTTGGTTAATCAATTATTCGGTTAATCAATTACTCGAGTAATCAAGATTTTGATTACTCAAAACGATGATTAATCGAGTTACTTGAAATATGATTACTCAAAAAAATAATTTTGCTCGTTAAAAGAGTTTGCTTTGGAAAATGCTTATTTTCTTTTTTAAATTCTGTATATGAAAAAAAATTTTCGTTTTAATTTTTGAAAACAGAAACGTTGTTTTCAAAGTATCAAGGAGCTTCAACTACTTTATACATATGTAAAGAGTTGAAATGTTGATTACTCATTTTACTCGAAATGTTGATTAATCATAATAGATTGGTGCTTACACATATGTTAGTGTTTGGCCGAGCTTCTCCTCCTTAATCATAATGCACTTACTCAAATATTTTTTTTTTGGTTAATCAAAAATCTTGATTACTCGAGTAACTGAACTTTTGAGTAATCATAATTTCCAATTAATCGAATAATTGAGTTATTTACTTTATGATTAATTAAAATTTTGAGTAATCAATTAATCGCACAGCCCTAATCGGAATATATATATATATTTTTTTGAATGTATCTTACCGCATAACTCCGGAACGCGTTAACTAATTTCTATAATTATTTTTTTAATGGAAAGGTGGTCCCATACTAATTTTATTTTTAACCGTCGTCGTTAGTGCCTAGCTTATAAGATTATTTGTAAAATTTATTTTATAAATAAACTGTTTATAATAATAATAATAATAATAATTTTTTAAATCCGATTATTGACAGAGGTGGGCAACGATAATCTTAAATTTGTATGTGAGAATTGAAGTCGGTTTTTGTTTTTTTGCTTAAACATTACTTGTCTAGAATTGCGATTTAATTAACGCTTCTAGGACAATACACTGTCGAAAAGTGAAAAAAAAATCTATCATAAATTTTTTATGAACATGCAAAATAATAACGCTAGAAAAAATCCGTTAAAAAAAATTAGATTTTCCTGAGTTTCTTAAAAAAGTGAACAGTATCGATTTAAATTACGAAAAACGTTTCGAAAATGTTATTTTAACATCTCCTTAACCTACTCTACAATAATGAAAACGATTTATGGACCTTGCCGAAAATCGCCAGATGGCCGAATTTTTATATCATTTTTACTGTACTACTGTCGCAAACAATGGCCCGTATATAGAGTCAAAATAACTTGCAATGGGATATCTGTCAAAAATGCTGCTTTTAACTTTACAGTCTCTTTTATATTGACTATAACTACGGGCTAATATTTCCAGTATTAAGATGTGAGATGGTAGACCTAAATTTTTACCGCCAAAAATTCGATATTTTTTTTAGAAGTGTAGCCAGTAGTGCCGCCATTGTTACTCAAATATTTTCAGTATACGAATATGATATAACTCTAGTTTAGTCGAAGTAAATCGATAGTTTTTTGGTAAAAGTAGTGCTGCTACTGAAACTCGTAGGCTTTTTATAATTACGCACATGCACAATATAATTCATTTCTTTCTAACAATGCAAACAGAAGATTGGTTGCAAAAGTATCCAAATTCGAATAAAAGTTACCAAGTTACCAAACGGTTTAAAAGTTACCAATTTTAGTAGAAAGTTACCAATTGTGGCCGTCACGCCAAAATTACTCTCACGAATTCTGCTGCAATCGGCGCAGTCTTGTATTCTATCATTCTTGTACACGCTCTGCTTGGGAAGGCATTCAACTGCACGACTTGTTCGCACGCGCACAGTGACATCAATTGCACGCACACTACAAAAACGCTCTGCTTAACAGTGGCTACACACGACGAACATATCCGCGCACATGCGCGGCTTGCGGGTCATGTACGTCGTTTGTAGGGCGGTTTGCGAGCATCGCATTGGAAACAAAAACAACAACCTCATATTGTGTTGATGCTTGAAGTGTGCACATCGGCGGATAAATGCATCCAAGCCATGTTATTTAATTGAATTTTTGATAAATGAGGCTAAATTACTATAAGTATATGTATGTACGTACATACTAGTAAAATATAAATAAATTTAAGTAACACATACATAAAAAAGTTAAGTTAAAAGCATTGCAATTGCATCATCCGCGTCTTTCCTTTCCATGTTTACGCTCTGAGTACAAAATCACTTATGAGCCGCTCGTCGTCTGTAGCAAACGACAGCGAGCATGTTGGCGCATATGTGCGCGCAGATGTTCGTCGTGTGTAGCCAGTTTTAGATACACCCGATTTACATGATTCAAGTACTTGAAAGCAATTCTTGCTCATTCTCTTTTGTGTTTTCTATTTGCTTTTACACGTTTCAATTCTGTTGAATTCAAGTTTTTGGTTCTTTAAATGGGAAGCAACGAAAATGCCAAAAGCAAAGCAAGAAAGTTGAAACGACTTGACGGTACAGACGCATGTGTACTCGTCCCTTTTCTTCTCACCCCCTCTCTTCCACATGCGAGCAGAATTGAATTCAATACTTGAACTGTGTAAAAGCAGTCATACTAATGGTTAATAACCAGTGTGACCGTTTTGATCCAAGTGGATCCAAACTGATACATTTTTCGATGAATTTTCGGAGAGATACTTTTTTCAATTTTGATACTTTTCCAAATACAAATGAAAAAAATCTGTAAATGTTTATGCATTACAAAACATGTCGTGCACCTGTGGCAACGTACATCCAAAAGTTCATTGTCGTTCTCTGAACGAACCTTTCATGTATTGTGATTCATGGTCCATGTCGAAAAACGTCAAAATGTGAACAAACGAACAGTATATACGAACAGCTATGTTCAATAACAAAAATTAGGGCTTGGTACTCGGCAATTCGGTGCTCGGTAAGGCCCTGTTTCCACAGGAAAACATCAATGTCGTGATAACCATCTCACAAAATATATTTCCAATGGATACCGCCTTACTGCTTGACATCTATTGCTGGCAATTTGATAGTTTGACAGCCATATTTTCACTGATAGAAAACGTGCTGGTGGTTATATCGATGAAATATTAATATTAAATCAAAATAAGAAGAAATGGGGTTTTAGAAGAAAAATGGGGATTTTTTGGGGATAACTGCGGCTCGATATGGGGATGCGCTATACAA
>NW_023458571.1:4428447-4439697 GCF_013731165.1 Rhagoletis pomonella
GCGAAACACATTTCGAACCGAACACTGATTTTGGTAATAAAATTCAATGATTTGCAAGCGTTGCTCGTTAGTAAGTCTATTCATGATGAAATGTCAAAGCATACTGAGCATCTTTCTCTTTGACACCATGTCTGAAATCCCACGTGATCTGTCAAATACTAATGCATGAAAATCCTAACCTCAAAAAAATCACCCGTTATTTAGGCGCAATATTTAACTTCTTCTGGCGGGGTGACATCTACAGTCTTCTAACAGTATCTCCTTGATATGATGCCTACAACGAGGTTCATATATAGACTAGACTTTGCTTCAAATAGCTTTGCTACACTACTTACGTTTAACCGATTTCAATGAAATTTTGTGGGTGTGTATTGTTGGTTCCAACTTAAAAGTTAGGATAGTTGTGAACCCCAGAAAAAAATATTTTTTATTTAACCGATTTCAATAAATTTTTGTGGGTATGTATTGTTGGTTCCAACTTAAAAGATAGGATGGTTTTGAACCCGAGAAGAAATATTTTTTTTTTCATCGACATTTTTTCTATGCTTCTCACAACGTTCTTAAAAATCCCGTGTCGTGTTGGTTCCAACTTAAAAGATAGGATAGTTTTGCCTATGAAATGGCCACCCTTGATCTAGAGTCTTCTAATTGTATCTCCTTAATATGAAGCCTACAACGAGGTTCATATCTAGACTAGGCTGATATCTAGAATTTGCCATAAATAGCTTCGCTACATGGTGGTCTGGACATACAACATTGCAACTTGAGAAAAGCATTGTAAAAAGCGTGGTAAAAAGCTGTTAAGTGGAGATCACACGATTTGTACATTTGTACGGATTTGTACATTTTGGCAGTGAAAAGGTGGTGTTGTTTAGAAACTTGAGTTCAGCTCAATAAAAGAATTTCCGAACAACACCACTCTGTACCTGCCAAAATGAACAAATCGAGTGATCCCTGCTTAAGATGAAGACAAACATATGGAGCTGCCTAAACGTCAAAATTTAAAGCTAACATAAGTGCCTAGCATACATACATATCGTCGATGTTTTGGCAAAACTGCCCATCGACCAGTTGCAAAATCGCCTAAATAGCCATAGACAACATTTTGCTTGCATAGTCTTCTGTTCTCTTTCACTGCAAGTTGAATTATTTTAATATCTATTGCAAAATTTTGTACAGACAAGACAGAAAAGTAGAAAATAAATTAAATAAAATAAAATTTTTTAATATACAAAGCTTAAACGCAAAAATTAGAAAATAATATTTCTTAGTCCCATAGAATTTGTATAGATAACTTTTGATTTTGAAATTTTAGCAGAATATAATGACTTCTTACCATTTATGAGATTGAAAATGCAAAGCGTTGGGCGCATGTCATAGACCTGAATTGATATGAATAGTAATATATGTATGTATGAATGTGGATATATGAATAACGACCGCTTAAAATCGATCTCAAATTTGTACTTTCTCTGCAGAAATTTTATGTCTATGGTATGTAGTTTGACTATTGTCAAAAAAATCTAATGCTTTGTATTGCATGCGCCCCACGTTTTTCGTTTTCAATCAATGGTTTATAATGACTTTTGCTAAAATTACAAAATCAACAACGGGCCCTTAGCTTAGATGAAAATGCTTCAGTTTAAGATAAAATAAAAACAACAACAAAATAAAAGAAAATAAAATCTTTATAAGAGCTGTTTTCATTATAAAGGTACCGGTAAGTACCGCGCGGTATAACTCCGTATGGCAAGTTCGCTCATGTATGGATATACATATATACATTTGTAGGTAGTTAACTTACATACATACATACCCAGTAGAAATTCTGTGTGTGTGTATAAATTTCAAAATTATTTGCAAGAATCTCCACATACACAACAAACCTACAACCCAAATGTACTTTTTTAAATACGAAGTAAATCAGTACAAATTGCTAGTAATTTTCATTAGAGTTTGAGTAACTCCTTTCACTATTTGGCTTTTAGTAACATTAACGAAAGCTTAACTTATTTTATTTTATTAATTTTAGTGAAGTCTTTAAAAAAATTTCTTGCTAAAAAATCTTTTGTTACACTACTTTATTTTATTCTTTTGTTTGTACATGTTAAATAAAAGCTTGATTTAAAAAAAATATTTTTTTATATTATTTTATTTTGTATGTAAAAAGGCGTTCGGCGCCTAAGGAATTTTGTACAAAATTTTCATGTTGTATGCACATTGAAATACACCGCTCGAAGGAACTAAATACTACTCGTATAAAAACACTATTTTACGAAATGAAAATTACATTTTTAAAAGGGTTTTTTTTTGCATAATTTGGGCCACTGAACATTTCAAAAAAAAGCGTAACTCTGAAAAAACATAGGTAACACGTTTTTCGATCGAAAGCATTTATTACAGTTAAATTAGGGTCGAATACTGGTAATCTGACGATTTTTTCCGCAGTAGAAATTTTTTTTCAATACTACAACAATACTACTTTGTTATAACACATCAAAACCTTTAACGCCAATATCTCAGAAAGCAGTTTTAACAGAAGCGCCCTTATTGCATCTAACTCCTCAATTATTGGAGATAAAACAAAGACTAGTTGATTTTCCTGTGTGTTTTTTAAATATTTTAAACAGAATTTTAAAAAAAGCAAACACTTTTTTTTGCTAATTTTTACATTCGTAAGTTACTTTATTCTGGGATCCCACAGACGTATGCAAGAACTAGGTGGCTGTGTGAAACTTACGTTAGTATTCTTAAGTGGTGGTCAAACCCCAGGAAGGTTTTGCTCCCGCGCATCGCAATATTTTCTACACAGAGTTAAAGTCCCTCTTTTTGGTAAAAATTACTATTATTTTGCATTACATTCTGTTCTCCTTAGAAAAATTTGGCGCTTAAAATATTAGTGGAAATGTTAACCATTTATAAGCCAGTTTTCAAACAGTGTGTCAAAAAGGCCCGTTCTGGTGGGAGTTGATGGGTTATACTTTTGGAAAAAAGTAGGCCAACCTTATTTTCAATATATAACCCGCAAAAAATCGTAAGAACTCCGTCATTTAACATAACGGTTGATAAGCTTATTGCAAAAATTTATTGATAGCGACATAAATTACCCCAATAACGTAACCTTTACATTTTTTTATTTCTTTAAATTGAAATAGTACATACTGATTTGTTAAGTACATAGAGATGTATGTATATTAGAGTGCCCATCGAAAATCATTTTTTTGTACGTTAGCACTACATATTTTCAAATTGTGGAAGTTATCGATGGACAAAATTAAAAAAATTCATTGAAATTTAAGCAAAAATAGTCATTCAAAAACTCATGAATCTAGAAAATCGTATTTTCTGACCTAAATCGACAGGCCGCGACCTCTAAATGGCCTTTAAAAATTCTATAAAAATAGGCAATTATATTTCTCATAAAAACGAACAAAATTAGGGGGTAGGATCTTTAAATTGTCAAAAAAAGCATTTTCGATGGGAAACCTAATGTATATACTACAGTATATTTTGCTTTGCTGCCTTTATGCTGAAGTGCACATTTAAGATACCTACCCTAAAATGCGCACTAGCGGCACTATTTTTAACATTTATAAGGAAACTCCTCCGATAGATGCATTCAACATACCTGCACATAGGCGATACATGCCTTAAAAACTGTGCTACTAACTATCAAAGAAAGTATTAGGTTTACCTGCACTGGCCCTACAATTACCTAATTTTACAAGCTTTTATTTATTTTGCTCATCTCGCAGAACAATGAAAATGGCTATCAATTCATGTAGTTATATAGATAATTAGATACCATTCGGTAAAAATTTCGCTTGCAGTAATTTCCACGTGGTAAGTGCTCCTCCATTATATGGTTTCATAGGGATTCGGATACCTTCCTCATTGAAGTAATAAAGAAAATTCGCTTAAGTGCTTTTTTCGGTTAAGTGCACAAGTTTTTCGTGCAAAGAAGGATGGGCAGCTAAGCAAAATATACTGTATATAGACTTTCTTCTGTTCGCCCAATCATCAGCAGCAGTCACTCAACATTTGAATTCAATGAATGAATTAAATAAAATTATAATCTGATGACATGATAAGATTAGAAGCCTCATGGCTCTTTGGAATCTACCTTATGGGCAGTAGCGCCGGCGTTTCCAGAATACCTTCATGCTCAGGAACGTAGCAATGATTTGATCGATAAAACCAGAGACGAAAGCGAATAAATGGAACAATATTCATTTCTCTTATGTTCCGCTGAGGCGCTCCCTAACGCAATGAACGTAGCAATGCTTTGCTCAGTGTAAAAATTTTTAAATCTTTCGACGCAAATATTTAGAAAATGGTTCAATGAATCTTAAATCTGAAAAGTTTGTGCAAAGTCTCAGATCGAGCACTTTAATTTGATGTATAATCTGGCTCTGTACGATTTGTAGATCGTAATAATGAAATTTTTGATGCTGTTTTTTAACTTTTTTCAAATAATGGTGTAAGAAAAACTTGAATAACTGAACCTAAACTCTTCCGATTTAGACTTTTGAGGTATAATTGGTATTTTCACACCCATTTTATTTCTTTGCTAATAAGCTCATTCAAAGGATTAAAGAGAAAGGTAGGATGAACGAACATCATTCAAAGTTGAATTAAGATGTGTTGGTATTTGAAAAAAGAAAAAAAATTGGCACATAAATAAAAATAGTGGGAAAATACCTTTCTACCGAGATCCCATAAGTCTAAATCAGAATAGTTTTGGCCCAGTTATTTAAGTTTTTCGTAAATCAATCTTTGAAAAAAGTAAAAAAAAAACAGCATCAAAAATCTCATTATTACGATTCCGTTGAAAAGATGTATAAATATTTTTATGCAGATTTTTTAAGCCTAATCTGTTTTGTCATCTGAGGTGACTTTTTTCGAAAAGTTCTTTAAGAAACTATTTTTATTCATAAAAAAACTCCATTTTTGGAGGTACTTTCAAATCGGACCAGCTCGTTTTAATCTTAATATTTTTCCGAAATATTTCGGTGGACGTCTTAAAATATAATACATTTTGTAATACCGACGGAAAAACCGCAACTTTTTTTGGTGATGCAGTCTTGTGTATATACATAATTTGCCTGTTTGCCTATCCTTTTATTTTTAGTACTTTTTTGCTGATTTTAGTGCCTTTTCCTGGTATTTTATTATACCTTTTTTATAGGTTTTAAGGTTCTTAAAATTGCTTCCCTGGTAAAAAAAAAAATATTAGAACAAAATTTACACGAAGATCGAACTTACATAACAGAGCTGCTGTATTTGTTATATGCGCACTTCCCGGGTTAGTGGCAGCGTTGCTTAGAGAGGGTTGTGTCATGGCCGCGATGGCGGCCAAATTTTGTATCGTCATCGGTGGTAACAGTCCAGCTGCGGCGGCGGCAGCAGTTGCTGTGTCCGTGGTACTCGTTTGGGCGCACAAACCTGCATCAAAGAGAATATTTTGAAATTAATTATTAACCACCTAATTCCAGCGAAGCAACATGTATACGCCCAACAAGTACTCTCAGCCACAAAATGACCATAAACAGTGGTCGCCATTGTGGGTACGCACCTTGCAGCAGTTGTTGTTGCAGTCCAACCGCTTGCAACTGTTGAATCAATTGCAAGGACGCCGGTGTAATAGCCTCGGGCCCCAATACTGGGCTCGCCTGCTGTGGCGGATTCGCAAGTACTGGGGTTGAAACGGTGGTTGAAGTCTGACCTACTGGTATATTTATGTTTGATGCTAAATTCCAAAGATTTGCTTGAATTTGCTGTATTTTCTTCTGCTCCTTCTCCTTCTGCGTATCAGCGAATTTCACAACAAGCGGGGAAGTGCAGCCCTCCATTGTTTTATTTTGATTCAAAGTCTGTGAAAAAACGGAAAACAATTTCGATTAACAAATAATGTTTTTTCTTTAATAAGTGGCTAATCTGATTGAAATTTCGTTAGCTAAACATTACTAAAACAATAGGAATTACCAATTTTATCGCTGATATCGCTGCGTGTTTAGTTGCAAATGTAACAAAGGCACACCCCTTACTTTGGCCGCTCTGATCACGTAACACCGTACACTCCTCGATGGGGCCGTGAACTTCGAATAATTTCCGTACGTCGTTCTCGTTTAGCTTCTTATTCAGCATTCCAACAAACAGCTTCCGTTCTAAAAAGAAAAATTTAAATAACATGCATAAGTATGTATTACATAGGTTGATCAAAATATGCACAGAAATATCAACTTTTCAGAATTTTCGTATTCCCTCCCCTAGAACTGAAGAATATCGAAAATAAGGATATCTTTATGTTATGGGAGCGCCCATGATCTCCGCTGTTTTACAGGACAAAAAATTGCCAGGTACATTGGCTAAATAAGTCCTGAGGTTTTTCGAATACCGTCCAAATGAAGGCATTGATATACCTTCCTTGGAACGATGTGGTCGAATGGTTTCTTGCGAATTCGCCATTTTAACAATTCGTCTGAATATCAAGGCATGCGAGGACATAGATATAGGCTATCTAGATCAAAGATGTACGGCACTCAGAAAGGGAATCGCCTTGTGCGTGTAGAGTGTTATATACGTATGAACATTAGGGTGCCCATGAATTTTTTTTTAACTTCAAGACCCTACCCTTGGGTTGCCAACCGTGCTACAATATATAGTATTGTACTGTTTTTCAGGTCGGCGTACTATAAACTATTGGAAAAAAATATAGTACGCAAAAATACTATATTTCTTCTATCAAAATATAAATATATTTCAGTAATTTGCATGAAAAAATTTTTATTAAAATGGATGACCTTTATTCTGAAATAATAATATTAAATGAAATATTCTTTAAAGTAAAAGGTCATGGTGAGTTTATAAGCAAAAGAGGTTATAATCAAAAAAGGGGAACATAACTGAGAAATAATTAACAAATTTGCTTAAAATAATTTCATTTTCCATCAGTTAAAAATCGTTTTTACTTTTTCTTTTAAATAAAATACTATATATATTTGAAATGTATTTTTTTTTAGTTTTTTTGATAAGTAAGTTGATCTCTCATCGTTTGGGGAATTAGGCGATATAGGGTTTTCTTCCCCGTTGGATTTTGGAGGTTTGAAATTATCCGAGGAGGAGGTATCTTGCTCGATTAATGAACTTAGTAATTCGAAGTAGGCTGATGCTCATGGAATTTCCGCATTTTTCCTCAAACAATGCATTACTTCAATTGCTGAACCACTTACACTTTTGTTTAACATGTCTCTCAAACTGGGCATTTTTTTGGATGAATGGAAATTAGCTTTTGTTACTCCTGTTTTTAAAGCAGGTGATAAATGCCAAATTTCCAACTACAGACCTATTTCTAAACTCACTAACTTTGCTAAATTGTTTGAAAAAGCTGTTAGTACTAAATTGATCTTTGCAATTAAGCCGTTTATATCTATTTCCCAACGTGGTTTTATTCCTGGACGCTCAACTGTTACCTACCTAGCAGTATTCTCAAATTACTGCATCTCTTCTTTTGGCGATGGATGCCAGGTTGATACTATATATACCCATATATCGAAAGCGTTTGATAGAGTTTGTTTTAGGTTATTATTGTGTAAGTTACGCTGTTTTGGCTTTCACTCCAAGTTTCGGGATTGGCTCAAATCCTATCTAGTCAACCGAGTCAATTTTGTATCAGTGGATAGTGTAAAGTCTCATGCATATGTTGCTACTTCGGGCGTTCTCCAAGGCAGCATATTAGGTCCGTTACTTTTCTTAATTTTTTATACTGATGCCAGTGCTTGTTTCAAACAATGTAATCACCTCCTATATGCGGATCATTTGAAAATTTTTAAATATGTAGAAACTATCTCTGGTATACATACCATTCAAAATGAGTTAAATATCTTCATTGAGCACCTAAACTACATTATTCCCACGGCATACTCGTCACTGGATTTCATAAAGAGGAATAGCTCTGAATTGAAAGATCCCTATACCAAAAAAATTTATGCAATGCTATCGTGAGATCGAAACTGGAGTATGCGTCACTCATTTGGAATCCTTATTTTGATAGTCACTCAAAAAGAGTAGAGCGTGTAAAAAGAGTTTTCTAAAATTTGCGTTATACCAGTTGAAGTTTGATTTGCCAATACCGCCATATATTTCTCGCTGTAAGTTAATTGATATGCATACTCTAGCAGGAAGAAGGACTATTTCTGGGCTCATGTTTGTACATGACATTCTTAATGGTAGTATTGAATGTCCTGTATTACTACAATTTAAAAAACCAAATATTCCTGTTCGATCTTTAAGGTATTTTGATATTTTCTCAGTAGAATTCTTTAAAACCAAATATTCGCAAAGTGAGCCTATTTCTAGGATGCTAGGTGAACTCAATGCGTTAATGAACAGAAGTAGAGATATTGATGTTTTCTCCAGTCGCTGTTCTTTTAAGTTGGCCTTGGGGTAAAATTATATTTAGTCCCAAGTCTAATGTTATCTAGTCTGTAAGGTGCTGTAAAACCATAGACTTAAATAAATAAATAAATAAATATCTTAGACTATGTTGGCAACCCTACCCTGCCCACTAGTTTTTATCCCTTTATGAGGAATATTATTGCATTCTTTTATAAAAAATTTTTAAAATCGTTTACGGTTTTGGAGATTTATCAGTTTTTAAATGACTATTTTTCCTTAGATTTTAAAGATAGAATAAATATGTTGTGAAAAGTGGATTTACAGGCCCTCAAAATTATGTATAGTGATATATTGTCAGATTTGGATTGTTGGGATTTTTCATCGGGCAAATTTAAAAAAAAAAAATATTTTTCTTATGTTTTTAGATTTTTACCATCGCTACTCTCACTTACAAAACCATTGAGAACGGGTTCCGAAAAAGTATCGTAAAAGTATTACCTGTCGCTCAGCAGAACTCTCGTTCTCGACATGCGTTTTCAAACAGTTTTTCGAAGTGTTTTCGATAGTGGAACGTATATCAGGCGGAAGTTATTTCGATCCGTTTCGCTACATACATTTATGGTATCTGAATAAAACTAAGGACAGGAATGTAGTGGAGCGATGAAGAGAGCGACGAGCAAAACGTACTTTCAACTAAAATATATACATATATATATATATGATATACAAACCTAAGTACATATGTATGTATGTTAGGGTGTCCCTTATAATACCGATTTTCCTGCCACAAGAAGTTTAAAGTACATATCTGTGCTCGTATGCAATTGTAGCTTATGTCGAAAGGCAGCATTCGCAGCATACGATCGCGGATGACTCACTAGCGCAGTGCCGCTGAAGTACTTTTGGCAAATAAACGTTCAAGAATAAGTTCCTAGTATCGGAAGTCAATATTCTTATTAAGTCTCATAAAAAAAAATCCATGTCGTTTAAAGAATAAAGGTAATGCCACATTATACTAAAGCCAGCTTCCTGACATAACTACTATTCCATGCGAACACATTTTTCAAATATTATACAATATACGAGTAATTTCAAAACGCGTCTTTGGATAAAGTTTCTTTAGTACAAGTTGAAAACTCTCAACGTAAGGCCTTGGATACAATAAGTAATTCCTGGAAATTTGCTTCGCACTTAACTTGGCCCATATATATTCCTGCTTCAAAGCCACACCTCTTTTTGCAACATCGTTAGTTATACTCAAACTTGAAAAAAAAATGCGAGCTTCTGTAAAGTCTTTTCGCAAATTCCAGGTTCCAGGATAAGAGAGTATGAAACTGAATTCCAGTCCAAACCTTTCAAAGAGTTTAATAGTATTCAGAGTAACGAAATCGCTAAAATCTTTTTTTAACCAGTTATTGAGGTCTTGCGATGTTACTTTTACGCGTTGTAACCCGGAACCCTCCATTGTTCTTGAAGAGGCAGATTCACTCCGGGAGGTCTTTGTCAATTGTCAAAATCTTTTTCACCATTTTACTTTTAACTGAAAGGTGCACACCATCATCTAAGAGTGCTAATCCGGTTAGCTTCTGACTTGTACCATAAATGTCCACTGAATTTCTTTAAGGCCGTATTGGAAATTAAGTTATCAGTCTTCTCATAGAGTTTAAAATCTAAGAAAAAACAAGTAAGAAAGACTAAGTTCGGGCGGAGCCGAACATTAAATACCCGGCGCAAGTATTAAATATATGTTTTCCACCTTTCCGAAAGCTACCGCTACATGATAAGCCGGGGTGTATACATTTTAAGTAAATTAGCGTCCTTAAATTTCGAAATATTGAAATTTCAAGCATATCTGAAATTTACCGTTATATGAAGAGCGGCCTCAATTTTAGTCCGATTTCAGCAATTTTCAACGGTTTGCTTTTATGTGGCAAGCACAATAACCATACCGAGCTTGGTGCAAATTGCTAGAACGGTTAGCGAGATACATATATGTGATCACAAGTGGGCGGTGCTACGCCCATTTTCCAAAATTTTGTCATAAACGTATTTCTTGGTAAAGAATTGTTGCAATCATCAATTTTGAATAAATTAGCTTCAATATTTACTGATTTATCGAAGATTTTGTATTTCTCGAAATTACCGTTATATGGGATGTGGGCGTGGTTAATATCCGATTTTAGAAATTTTCGGCCAGTTGGTATGCTGTACCAGGCCCAACAACTGTGCCCAGTTTGGAAGAAATTGGTGTAGCGGTTACCAAGATATACACATGTAACCATAAGTGGGCGTGGCTACGCCCATTTGCCAAAATTTTATAATATTCTTATTTTTCGTCTAAAACTCATTGCAAATATCAATTTTGAGTGAATTATCTTCAGTAGTTACTAAAATATCGCAGTTTTCGTTTTTCTGAAAATTACCGTTATATGGGAGGTAGGCGTGGTTATTATCCGATTTTAAAAATTTTCGGCCGTTTGGTATGCTGTGCCAAGGCCAACAACCATGCCAAGTTTGGAAGAAATTGGTGCAGCGGTTACCAAGATATACACATGTAACCATAAGTGGGCGTGGCTACGCCCATTTTCCAAAAATTTATAATATTCATGTTTTGCGTCTGAAACTCATTGTAAGTGTCTATTTTGAGTGGATTATCTTCAGTAGTTACTAAAATATCTCAGTTTTCGTATTTCTTAAAATTACCGTTATATGGGAGGTAGGCGTGGTTATTATCCGATTTCGCCCATTTTCAATACCATCCGTCCCACGCCCAAAAGAAGTTCACGTACCAAGTTTCGTTAAGATATCTAAATTTTTACTCGAGTTATCGTGTGCACAGACGGACGGACGGAC
>NW_023458571.1:4439797-4440064 GCF_013731165.1 Rhagoletis pomonella
ACCATCCGTCCTACGCCCGAAAGAAGTGCACGTACCAAGTTTCATTAGGATATCTCAATTTTTACTCTAGTTATAGTGTGCACAGACGGACGGACCGACGGACGGACGGACAGACAGTCACCGCTTAATCGATTTCTCTTTTCATTCTGATCATTTATGTATACATTTGTCTATATCTATCTCGATTCGTTTTGCCTGTTACAAACAACCGTTATGTGAACAAAGTTATAATACCCTTGTGCACAAGTGCGCTCGGGTATAAAAACG
>NW_023458571.1:4440164-4464711 GCF_013731165.1 Rhagoletis pomonella
TTTTTTATAAATTGTTGTTGCTTTGCTAGCCGGCAATTAGAAGTACCTGATGAAGATCTCGCAGAAGCAATGAGCTTAGCCGACGACGCTTTAAAGGAATTTGAAGAAACGCGACAAGATGCAGAAAAAACTTTAATTTGCTTTTCGAACACGTAGAAGAAGTATGCACCAACCTAGGTACAGAAATCAAAGTACCGTGATACAGCAGTCGGCAAAAGAATCGCTTTAATGTGAAAACCGGAGACGCCGAGGCATACTATCGCATTGCTTTTTACATTTCCTTCCCTGATACATACATTGCTCATTTGAAAAGCCGGTTCCTAAACCATAAATGAGTTTTAAATAATTTTAGTGTTTTGTTTCCAAAGTATGATTTTAACGAAAAAAAACTGAAGAATTGTTTGCTTTCTATGAAAAAGTAATCGAATGCTCGAAACAAAACTTTCTTCTGGAGGTAAAAATGTGGAAAAAACGAGTTTCACACGAACATTTTCGAAATGCTCTCGAAGCATTACAAGTAGCTAATACAACGTCTTTTGGGAATGTTTTTAAGATCTTACGTATATTGGCAGTTTTGCCCGTTTCAGTAGCCACACCTGAACGAAGCTTTTCATGCCTGAAAATAAATAAAACCTACTTGAGAAATACAACATGTCAAGAAAGACTCAACAGTCTAGCATCTATGAATATTCACAAAGATATACATTTTTCAGTTGAGTTCTAGAAGTATTTTTCAAAAAACCACGAAAAATTTGAAAATTCTTCGTTTCATTGATTTATATGTAAAAAGAAAAGAAAAATTTAATGTTTTAAAATTATCAAAATGTTTTATAAATAAAGCGAAAAATTGAATATATGATTTTAAAAATTCGTGTTTGAAACTTTATTACGCATACTTTCTTCTAAAGAGCCTTTTTTCTAGACCCATATTAGTGAAATATTATTCTTTGACTTGAGGGAGGGCCGGGGGGTTAACCCCCAAAACCCCCAAAACCCCCCGTGTATCCGCCACTGACTGGCTACCTACAAGTTTCTATCAAATTCTAAAGGGCAGTGTGAAAAATCGAATGGAAACTTTTGTGTTCGTGTGATGCTTCATCTTCTTCTAACATATACGTTCTGGCATATTGCTAGACTGCTTACTCCCTTTGAGCTCGGCCTTCAAATTTTAATCATCTGTGATGTAAATCTTCGACAATTATGAGTGATCAACCTTGATAGAAATATAAGGCAGTAATGTGCAATCAAATTTGATGTAATAACCGATCAATCATGACACATCAAGTCTGTCATGTTTTCATATCATTGTTGATTACTCACAGTTGATGTAAAAATTCGTCTAGTCTGATCTCTCTTCCACGATATAGAAATCTATCATTAATGACACATGTAATAGTTGTTTTTTCTTTTATTTTCATAAAATCTTATGAACTAATTATTGATCGTCAAAAAATTAGAAGCTAAGTACATTACATCAAATTAGAAGCTAAATACATTACCCTAAGCACAGTACATTAAACATTAATAAACAAAGGAAATGTGGCCAAAAATTAAGCAAAATAAGGCGTTTCTATTATTTTTGCCACCAACGTACATATGTACATACTTAAATCTAATATCCTAATATTATACATTACATTGAGCTCAATTGCCTTCCTGATTTCTTTTCGAACTTAACAGGACCTTTCTTTTTAAATGCATCTAAGTGGATTGAAATAGATTATCAAAAAATTTGTATTGTTAAAAGATATGTACATATGTATACAGTAGTGGCCACATAATTAGGGATACTATTTATTTATACGCTTTGACCATTTATTTAAGAACGTGCGTCGATTTTTGAGAATTTTTGACCAAGCATGTTAAAAAGGTTTATATATAGGTACATAGTTATAAATAAATAACGAAAAAATAAATGGTCAGAGCTTGTTGTGTCCATAATATGTGTACATATTACCTCGTAGGATTGTGTCAACCAGTATAAGTTTGTTTAGTGGTTTTCTCTCCCATCTGCCGTCACAGTTAAGCTGCAGCAATGCCTCGTCCGAAAATGAATGTTTAATACCGCTGGCTACGTCCTCAGACACACCTTTTATTTTTGATATATGTAATTACCTTTGAAAAATTTATGTACAGCAATTAGAACGTTAAATATGTATTCCATAATATAATTTATTATCATGGCTTGTGCATACTCTGGATCTTTTAATTTTGTTTCTAATAAATCCACAGCGCAATAAGACTGCAGTGGTAGAGAACTGGCGATGCGATGCAATTTTTTAATATTGGATTCGTAAATCCGTTTTTCTTGCTCATGGCGGTATTAAAAGCTCTTTTATTCATTTTAAATGAAATATTTTATAAAACTTATCTTTATTTTTCCACAGCTCTTTAAGTTTTGAGCATCTTTTCGTTTTGCGTCTTTCTTTTTTCTGTTGATGTGCGCATTTGAACTTCTTCAGTACCAAGTACTTTATAATACGGTTTTATTTATTACGTTTATATATAAAAAGAATGTCATACCACAATGAAAACTTTTATTTTTACTTACTTTTGCTATGAGCGGGGTCGAATAATGATAAAATTAAAATTAAACTAATTAAGTTCCAAATTATATCCAAGTACTTCAGTACTCGACATTATTTGGCAGGTACAACCACTTTTGTTGAGCACAAAATGCAGCCCTAGTGAATCTTGTGGTTACTATGGCAACCAACTACCGTTACTTCTATCAGCATTGACACTCACTTGATCGATCAAATGACAGTCATTCCCTACGGAGCCAATCTGGCATATACAATTTTGCATATGTGTTAGTTTTCGTTGTGAATGTGTTGGAGTTTCTGTCAATCGCGTCTTGTAGGGTAGTTTCCATAATTGAAATTGAATTTGATTTTTTTAAACAGGTGACAACCCCTTGTATGTAATAAAAAAATAAAACCTTTTCAAAACCATTTAGATTGATACCCATATTGCACTAATAATTTAATTAATTTATTTTAATTTGTAATTAATTTTTGTGAAATGTCGAAAAAGTAAAACCTTATAGCACTTTTACAGCCCGAGCCCTTTCATTTGACACCTCATTATTAAAATCGAATGAACGGTGCAGATCTGGTGACCTGGACAAAAAATCCCTTCACATATTATATAATTATATACATATGTACATATATAGATAATTAAATAAGTACATACTTATGTTCATGCTTATATGCATACATATGTGGACTTTGATATTATATTTTCTAATATTTCATACACAATGAATATGTATATACGACATGAACATTTACCATGACTGTGATCAAGAAAGAATGAATAAATGAAAAATTACGAGTTATTCAGTATTACTTGAATGATGAATAAAAATTTATTCATCATTGGAAAGTGCTTGAATGAAGAATAAAAATTTATTCGTTATTTGAAATTACTTGAATGATGAATAAAAATTTATTAGTCATTCGAAAGTGCTTGAATGAAGAATAAAAATTTATTCTTATTTGAAATTACTTGAATGATGAATAAAAATTTATTCATCATCCTAAATTACTTGACTGATGAATACAAATGTATTCGTTATTTGAAATTACTTGAATGACGAATAAAAATTTTTTCATCATTCGAAAGTGCTGGAATGAAGAACAAAAATTTATTCTTATTTGAAATTACTTGAATGATGAATGAAAATTTATTCATCATTCGAAAGTGCTTGAATGAAGAATAAAAATTTATTCGTCATTCAAAAACGTTTGAATGATGAATAAAATTTTATTTTTTATTTGAATAATAATTCATTCAAAAACGCCCATCCCTGATTAATAATATAAGCATTAGAGTGGTTAAAAAAAAAATTTGAAGTACATAAACGCTACTTCAAATTATTGTTATTTGTGATAACAAAAAAGAGAAACGTGTTTTTTATTTTGAAAAATAGTTTTCTTAGAGGTCGCGCTGGTCGGGTTTTTATAAAAACGCTGATGCTCTAAATTTTTTTTATGTTATTGACATGTTAAAATGCAGCTAAAAATGTGGTTTTTACATATAATTACTGTGGTATTATTGGGGAATATTCCCTTAATTACATACCTGACTTAGTCAGTTAGAATGGGCCTAGTTCCCGAAAATATGCTCTCGAAAAGAGACTAGTAAAGTGAAAACGTTGATACTTAACGATTTATGCGTTGTCATGGGTTGGAACTTGTTACCAGGGGGTTTCTGAGGTTGCTAATAAGGAATCTGAAGTTAGTTTTTCAAAATTCAAAATGGCGGATCCAAAATGGCGATCCATTTAAAAAGAAAAATGTTGGATTTGTTCGAAAACTGGCACCCGAGAGTTTTTGGGGTCGCCGATTACGAATCTGAAGTAAATTTTTTTAAATTCAAAATAGCGGATCCAATATCACACTCATTTTATTTTGACTAGTTAGAGGTATACATGTACATATGAGGCTAAGGCCTGGTGTAAGCTTCAACCTACCGAAAATAAGGGTTTCAACATTAAGCCAAGTTTTTGAGTGTCAATTCAAAATTCTGAGTGTGTTGTTTTTGTCTACTCGACTAGACTCACGACTTGTCCAAACCTGAAATAAGTTTATTACGATTTTTTTAATTTCTCATTGATCGTGTTGATTGTTTTTATACAAAAGATTTGTCGACCATACATGTGTGGAAGAAAATCCGTGAAAAAAATTGCCAAAAATCGACTTAAAACTTAACCAAGTAAGAAAATCTAAATTCAGGCGGAGCCAAACATTAAGCCAACTTGTCCCAGACTAATTTTTTTCAGATTTTTTTTTGGTTTCACCTATATACAGGGTAAAAGTAGCGTTAAAGTAAAGAAAAATATATGACTAAAACTTTGGGAGTAGTATAGTTCTTCCGATATCGGCCGTTGCCACATGGCAACATGGGGCGTATTCCCGTGTTAGAGGACAGTATTTGATTAAAATATGAAATAACAGAAACACTTTGTATAAGTTTTAGTACATTTATTGATTATGCATATTCAACGTGCAAAGCGGATGAAGAAGTTATTGAAAAGTAGCAAAGCATCTCAAACATAAACCCACATCACATTTTGCACAGGCTACTCGTCCTATAGTTTTACATACTTCACCAGCACGACGAAGTTTTTTTGTCTTGGATAGTAAGCTGCTGTGGATGCGCAATGTTGAAAAAAGAGAGAAGAAGGCAAGTAACGCTCTGTATGCATGTAAAAGAATACTGGGGGTCACTTGGGGTTTGTCACCTGCTCTGATGCATTGGTGTTACACAGCAATATGCAGCCCAATACTGCTCTATGGCGCTTTGGTGTGCTGGAATGCCCCAAAAAGTCCTTATACGTCGGGCCAATGGAGAAGGTTCAGCGCCTAGCGGCACTGTGCATCGCGGGAGCCCTGAGGTCCACTTCGACGGCTTTTAAAAACCTTTCTGCGAAATGCGCACGTAGATTGACGGTCATAGGGAAATTAAATTTCGGAACCTTTGGGCACCGCTTAATTGGGGCGGGAAGCACAAGCAGCACAGACTTCATGGCACCTAGCTTTAAGTGGAAACGAACATTTTGTACAACGATTGGGAAGGGAGGATAACTGCAGAGCTAGACTTCACCGAAACGACAGTCCAAAATTAAACCTATTCCAGGCGGCAATTAAGGCAGTTCCTTCATAAACCTCCTTCCCAGCCGGGAAGCCTTTGAAAAGGTAGACGCTGACAAAAGGCTACATATCTGTTGGATGCCCGGTCACAACAGAATCTAGGGTAATCTAATTCTTTATCTTTAATAAGAATGAAATAGCAGATGAGAATGCAAAAAACGCGACCAGAGTTCCCTGGAACAGACAAACTACATTTGTATACCACTTCAACACTTGTACAATGAAATATATGATGAGTTAGTGAGATATGAATGAGTTAACCACCTGCAAAACTGCAAAAATACATGCAAACGATTTCTGTTTACACCGTCTCATACATGATGGTATTTTGCGTTGCTATATGGCAACACGGGGTCAATTTGGGCTAGCGAAGATATCAAAATTTGGTAAAAAGAGGAACAGTTCACATTACGCCCCGTGTAGCCATACAACACGGAGTCAATTTGGGTTAAATACCCGGCGCAAGTATAAAATATACATATGTTTAATTTCCGAAAACTCCCGCTACATGGTTTTACCCCTATTTTAAATATCTTTGATAGCACGTGATATAATGAGATTAACTTATATAGTCATATATGGGCGGATCACGCCTATTTTCCAAAATTGCAAATAATGCTACTTGATTTCAAGGGATTGTTGTTAATATTAGTTTTGAGTAAATTAGCTCCTTAAATTTCGAAATATCCCAGCTTCAAGCATTTCTGAAATTTCAATGTTTTGCTTTTATGTGGCAAGAACAATAACCATACCGAGCTTGGTACAAATTGGTAGAACGGTTACCGAGATACATACAGGGTGTCCCACAAGTAACCTGCCAAGCTTGAGAGGAAGGCAGGTGGGGTGGTGAGCTCCCTGATAAGCAAACATTTTTCAAGTAAAAGTGTCACCGGTTCTGAAATATTTAAATTTTTTTGAATTAAAGAAAAATCGTGCCTTTTCATGTTTTTTCTTTAACTGCATCTACAAAAAAGGCTATACTTAGTAAATTTTTTATGCAAAATACTTCCAGATAGTTGCTTCTCCATATTCAAATGCAATGTAGTTAAAATATATTAAGGAACCATCATAAAAATATGACAATTTTGGGATTTTTAACTTTTTGATATTTTCTTCCCCAACTTTGACTGACTCTGGTGGAAAAAAAATGTACTGAGCTATAACTTTACATTACATAAAAAAATTTCTCATTTAATAAAGATTTTAGAAGGGTGCCACTCTTACTGTTCCGAAAAAAAAACAAAAAGTTTTAGCCGCTTTTGTGGGCAAAGGACTGAGGCACGCTAGAATCTATTTAATAGATTTAAATTTAAGTTGCTCTTGTTATAAATTTTTAATTTTTCTTGAGAGCCTTTACAAATAAAAAGATTTTCGAAGTACGTACGTATGTACATACATACGCAGCCATATAACTTGATTTCAAGAGAAACGAATTTTCATTAGGCACGTTCAGACGGCGCAACAGCTCAGACACTGGTGCAATTGCACCTGCTGAACGCGTTGTTGCGTACTTCTGACCAACTGAATAGTTGCGTGTTAGATGATCGTAATAATTTTCTGATCATTTGAGACAACATGTTGGTGTGTACCTTTGAGAGTTGAATTTGACAGCTAATGTATGAAGTCGCTCAGAAGACGCATAACGATCACTAATTTTTTTTTAGCAACGGTTGCGCTTAACTGCTTCGCCTTCTGAATCTACCCATTGATAGCTTTGTTTGTTGATAACACTGTGCGACAGCTCAAATCGGCATTGAGTAAAACCAAATGCAAGAGATAGTTTTTGAATTTCATTGAGTTTTTTTTTAATAAATACTAAAATTAGAGGTGTATGAATGGCGAAAGAAAAACTTTATCCGATTTTTATAAATCGAAACTACATTTTTACATATGTACATATGTACATGCATACATAAATATATTTAATATGAAATTGAAATTTTCACATCAATTTGCGCTATCTTGAAACCCATTGTTTCAATTGTACGCATATCGTCAGGGTTTTCCCCACAACTTGGATTTGCTGCAGTGAAGCGACAGAGCAAGTGACGAGAAAAAATATATTCGGACACTTATTAGCCGACTTCCAAAAAAGGAGGAGGTTATCAGTTCGTCGGAATATATTTTTTTTTTTTATGTATATTACCGCATAACTTTGGACCACGTCAACCGATTTCGATAATTATTTTTGCATCGGAAAGGTAGTGTCTCAGAGGTGGTCCCATACTAATCTGGTGATGAGATATATATATATATATATATTTTTTTTTTATATGAGAGTTGAAGTCGGTTTTTTTTTGCTAAAAATTACTTGTATATGTATCTATGCACATACATACATTAGGGTGTCCCTTAAAAATCAACTTTCCAATTTATATCGAGAAGTTTTTTAATTTTGTTCCTCTTCAGTTTAAGATTATCCGTGCGAAGAATTGAGCCTGTACTTTAAGTTTTGACCCTGCCACAAGGCATTTAATCATTCATTTTTATTAAAATTTTGGTTTGCAAAAACTAATTACCACTTTCTTTATAGTCCAACTTCGTGGCAACTGTTGTGCATGTTGGAAGCTCCACACATTGTGTATAAATATATCCCAGCGTTAAACGTCAACATTGGCAACAGCACATAAATTTATCTCTTTCTATCTTATGGCAACCGTTAACATAACACACTTGCCTCTATACAAAACACTTTCACTGATTTGAACAAATATAAATGTAGCGTCTTACCAATAATATAGTGGCATTTAGATTAGTGAAAGAATTATCGCGATCCGTTCAACGTCACTAGTGAGAAAGTATTTTTTTCATTTGTCAATATTGCGGTAAAAAGAAATTGAGGCAGAGTATTTATTTAATTCATCACCAGGGAACGGATTTTATGGAAATTGCCTTTTTTCTGCTAAAGAGATAGAGTATATTCGATTAAGAATGTCCACGATTTAGCTTTCCCTGATTCCATATATACACATTTGATGTTGCCTTTTTTTGCCTTTTTTAAGATATTTGCCTTTTTTTTGCCTTTTTTAAGATATTTGCCTTTTCTACCTTTAAAAAAATGATTATGGCATTTACATTTTTTTGTTTAAAGATTAAAAAATATACACATGCCCATGCGGCTTATAGAAGCGCAGGGACTGCTTGCCAAATTGGTGTTGGAAAAATTCAAAGCCGTTTTCTCAGCTAACGTAGGCTTGGAGACAATAGGGGGTGTGGATAAAATTGTAAAGGGCGAGGAAAGCGCCCTTATTCCTGATAATATGAACGTTTCAAACATTCCATATTTAAATTGGGCTCCACTTGTATCAACTTACGTCGGGCGCACATTTAGTACATTCAAGGCTTTTCTTCGCGAAAATCGAATGAAACTGCTGCCAGAAAACTTAAAAATGCATCTTGTGGTTCAATGTTACTACAACTATTCAGATTAAAGTTTTATGACTTAGAAACTCGAAAGGATAAAATAGTCAAAGATTCAAAGTACAAATTTTTCATATAATGAAACTAGTTCATAGTTTTTCTCTTTTTACTTGTAATATAAACATTTCTAAAATAAATGTATTTTTTGATTCTTCTTCGTATTTTCTTTCTTATTTTAGTGCCTTATTTTGCTTTTTTTTGCAATACCTAGTGCCTTTTCCTGCCTTTTTCGCTATTTTGTTTTGCCTTTTTTGCAATACCTAGTGCCTTTTCCTGCCTTTTTCGCTATTTTATTTTGCCTTTTCCAGCCTTTTTCGTTATTTTATTTTGCCTTTTTTATAGGTTTTTAGGTCCTTAAAATCCGTTCCCTGGTTATCAGTATCGTACTTATGGCTAAAAGTGACAGGTATTGGAAAAGGGGCGTGGCATTGAGACTGAAATTCTCATATCGCTTATCTCTGGAGCCGCCTACGCTAATTTCCTGAAATTTGACATAGCTAGAAGTATTATCGATAACGTAATTATGGGGAAACCTGGGAGGTATTGGAAAAGGAGGAGTGGCTTCTCCCATACAAACTGAACTTCTCATATCGCTTATCTCTGGAACTGTTTATGCTAACATCCTGAAATTTGACACAGCTACTTATGTTATCGATAACGTACTTACGGTGAAAAGTTACAGATATTTCGAAAAAGGGGCGTGGCACCTCCAATATGAACTGAACTTCTCATATCGCTTATCTCTGGAAACGGTTACGCTAACGTCCCGAAATTAGCCACAGCTACATTTGATGTCAATACCGTACTTATGGCGAATAGTGGTAGATAACAGAAAAGGGGAGTGGCACCTCCCATACAAACTGAAGTTATCATATCGCTTATCTCTGGAACCGCTTATGCTAACGTCCTGAAATCTGACACAGCTACTTATGTTATCGATAACGTAATTATGGCGAAAAGTTGCAGGTTTAGGAAATGGGGGGTGTGGATTTGATACAGTTGCATCTACATATACCCCAGTAAGAGAACTATATGTGCAATATGTTTTTCCTCATTTTCGCTCTATGAAAGAAGGGTAAAACTTGTTGCTGTATTCTATTATAATAGCCTTTAGTTTATAAGTATTTTCATATGTTAAATTGATATTCCATTATAATTTTAACTACCGTTATCAAAAATAATAAGAAATATTCAATAGTAAATAATTATATGTGCAAAATGAACTATTCAGCTTCCGCCAGCTCCAGAGTCAAACATTTTCAACAGAAATCTACACCAATGAATGTGTGATAAAAACTTTAACATATAGAAACTATTTCCATAATAAATACCGCTTTATTATTTTCCCTAGTTATATTATTATAATATCCCGTGGCATTGAATTATCTGAAAAAGAGCCCGGAAATATAACAGAAATGAATTTTTGTGGCATGAAAAGTAGTTAATTAACTGCTGAAGTAATCGGACAGCAGAATATAATAAGAAGTTCCTATAAAAAACCCGACGACTATGGATATAATAAGCTTGGTGGCCCTATACAAACCCAAAAGAGTGGTGCAAATGATACATCTAAAGGTTAGCTACTAGGAACAGCATGATTTACCGTTAAAATTTAAATATATTGGAATCTCTCTGTCACAAGTAAAAGTTCACAATAAATAATAAACAAAGTTTTGCTACTTAGGGTGAAGAAATAAATCGCTAAACCACAGCCCACTCTATGGCACGAAATGCGTTTTTAGCATTTAACAAAAATTGCAAATTTTGTAGGAAGAATTGCAAAACGCTATTTTCAGTGATGAAAAAAACTTCCATATAGTTGATCCAGACGCCCGCCATAATAATTGTAGAGTCATTCGGTTTCTATGGCAAACCTGCACTTTGCGAAAGGAATCTCTGATTTAAAGTAAACAGAGTATAGCTTTGGAAAACAAATAAATCGTTTCACTTTGGAAAAAATGAATATCCAGAAGAAAAAACATTCTTTGGGCATTAAGATGGCAAATTTTTCGTTCATTTCGACTGACGATATTTGAAAGTTCCAGCAGTAAAACGTTATTCGAGGAACAAAATACCTTCTTTTAGAGAAACTAGCTTCAAATATGCGCTTTAATACCACCGGGGCAGGTCAACTGAAACTGCCCTTCATGAAGTCGTGGGCACCATAGAAAAATCAATCCATTAAGCAGTTCACTTTGGCGGCATTCCTCGACATAGAGGGGGCCTTCAATAACATAACAGTCGAAGCAATTGTTCGATCTCTTGTGAAGGTGGGAATATCTGACCACATATGCGAGTAGATCGAATAAATGCTCAGAAACAGAATCATAATTTCAACCATTGGTTCAGTAACGCTATCCCGTTATGTAAATAGAGGCACTCCCCAAGGGGGAGTTCTGTCTCCGCTACTATGGGTGGTGGTACTGAACGACATTCTACTGAATCTCAACAAAGGTGGAGTGAAAGTAGTAGCATATGGAGATGATGTAGTGATGGCGGTATCAGGTCTCTGCCCCTCAACGATTAGTGAAATCCTAGAGGGAGATTTGCTCCGGCTAAATACCTGGGCTACAAAAAGTGGACTGGGTGTCAACCCTAGCAAACCGGAACTGATGCTGTTCACCAATAAAAAAATGCCACAATTCAGGCTTCCCTCCCTTAATGGAACGTCTCTCACATTATCCTCCGAGTGGGTGTCGTATTAGATACCAGGCTGAACTGGAAGACAAATATAGAGAGGCGGGTTGAGAGACCCTACACAGCTTATACATGTAAAAGAATATTCACTAGGAACTGGGGATTGAACCAAAGCTTGTCCTCTGGATGTACACGGTTATCCTACGACCAATACTAACGTATGCGGCGTTAGTTTGGTGGCCAGCACTAGATAAGCAATACCACGTCAGGAAATTAGGCAGTATACAAAGAGCAGCTTGTGCAGGTGCTACAGGGGCAATTAAGTCGTGTCCATCTGATGCGCTTAATGTAATCCTGCATCAACTACCCATAGAACTAAATATCCGCGAAACTGCTGCGTCTGCGGCAGTCAGACTCAAAGAGTCCGGCTGCTGGAGGGCGCTGCAGCACGGCCATAGTGGTATTCTTGACAAGCTTATCGAATCAGGGAAACAATCTGATAATATACCTCCTACGACAGATTGCAGGAAAAGCTTTCAGATGAAGTTTCCTTCAAGATGGGATTGGAGTAGGGGCAGGATAGTCGAGGAGAATTCCACTGAAATCTGTACTGACGGGTCTAAAATGGACTGCGGTGTGGGTGCGGGGGTGTTCTCTGAAACGCTGAATATCTCTCTCTCCTTTCGACTACCTGACTTTGCTAGCATCTTCCAAGCGGAAGTACTGGGCATCGAAAGGGTCTGTAAAGCACTAGAGAGGAACTGCGTAGGTATACGAAAAGCATACATTTTTTCAGATAGCCAAGCGGCACTTCTGGCACTTGCCACACCGGTAACAAAATCCAAAACAGTCAGAGATTGAAAATGTGCGTTAAGCTCGGCGGCATTGTCCACTCGGACTCATCAAAAGGGAACTGCATCTGCAATTCACACGTATGGCTGATACACGTTGAAACAACCTTTAAACCTGCAAAACTACGAGATACATATGGCCACACTATGCCAAGCCCAAGACAGAAGAACTTCTCAAGAGGTCGAGGAAAGATATAGTCAAATTAATAGCCACGATAACGGGACATTGGCCCATTGGTGAACATGCAGCTAGAATGGGCCTTCCGTATAACCCTCGGTGCCGTAGCTGTAATCTTGTGGGAAGTAAGGAAACGGTCCTTCACTATCTTTGCGAGTGCCCAGCATTGGCACAAATAAGGCAGATCACACTCGGGAGTTTTTCCATCCAAACTCTTGGGGAAATTTCCAAATTCACCATTACTAACCTAAATAGATTCATCGGAAAATCCAAATGGTTTGACGAACCCAACGAATCATGAAAGCAGATAAAATCAGGGGTCCCAGGGAAAGCGTATGAAAATGATGCTTTCAGCACTAATTGGGTCCTGGGAACATACCCAGGCGACGCTTCTACCAACCAACCAACCACTGGGGATTTGTAGGATGTACTCAACACGATTTTTACTTATTCAAAACAGAATGACAACGTGTTGAAACTTAAATAAACCAAACTTCACAAATAGATTGAAATAATGTAAATTTTACTACAAAATTTCGGTATAATATATGCCGCAAAGCGTAAAAAAAAATAAAATTGTGCAATAGCAATATCGGTAACCTAAAACTTGTTTCTTTGCACATATAAATATTTTCTACGGAAATTTCAACATAATGGTACAATTAAATTATGTTGTTATAAACTAAAGTATATGTATAAAGTTTTTTGTATTCTTTTGATAGAGTCAATGAATACAATTATTGGGAAAAAACATCAAATATCTAGTATTGGTTTTTCATTTAACTAGTTGAAGTTGAACTATTGCACATATAAATCTTTTACAGGGGTACATAAATGGGAAAGTATCATTCGATGTGGAAACATTTTCTCCTAGATTTCTAAATCGCATTGAATGACTGTTACTTTGTTTTTAGTTTTGGGAAAAGGTAATTTTTTAACGAAAATTTCAAGAATTTTTTTTAAATCTTGTACTAACTTTGGATATTTGATTGTTATGACTTTTGAAAGAGACTGTCCTATATAAAAAAAATTTAAGTAATCTACTTAGGTACTGCAAAATTAAATAGGTGAAAATCAATGGTCACATTGTTTTGAGATGAACTGTAAATTTGTATTTTAGTTGATTTGCAATACTTTTTACAGTTTCGAAATAAAAATAAAACGTAAACTTCATATATTATAAATATTAAAAAAATTTATTTTAAAGAAACGGGAGAGAAATAGTCAAATATCACCCTCATTTTATTTTGACTAGTTAGAGGTATACATGTACGTATGAGGTTAAGGCCTGGTGTAAGCTTCAACCTACCGAAAATAAGGGTTTCAACATTAAGCCAAGTTTTTGAGTGTCAATTCAAAATTCTCAGTGTGTTGTTTTTGTCTACTCGACTAGACTCACGACTTGTCCAAACCTTAAATAAGTTTATTAAAATTTTTCTAATTTCTCATTGATCGCGTTGATTTTTTTCATAAAAAAGATTTGCCGACCATACATGTGTGGAAGAAAATCCGTGAAAACATTGCCAAAAATCAACATAAAACTTAAACAAGTAAGAAAGTCTAAGTTCGGGCAGAGCCGAACATTAGCCCAAATTGTCCCAGATTATTATTTTTTTAGATTTTTTTGGTTTCACCTATATACAGGGTAAAAGTAGCGTTAAAGTAAAGGAAAAAATATGACTAAAACTTTGGGAGTAGTATAGTTCTTCCGATATCGGCCGTTGCCATATGACAACACGGGGCGTATTCCAAATGGGTCGTTGCCAATAAAGCCTTGTGGATTGCTATTTTTCCATATTTGTAATGCTTCCATTTAAACATCTTTGTGGAAAAACAGTTTTTTGTTGAAACTTGCTTGTTTACGAAACGTTTGGTATAAGTTGAAATCATAGGGATGCCGTTTTCTTCCGTTTCTCAGTGGATTTTATACTTCTACATATCGGCACCAAAATACTTCTACATATCGTCGTTTAAAGTACAAAGCCGCGCATCAAGAAAATGCAAAACCTCGTATATGAGGTTGCCTAAATTTTATAGGAGAGAGTCCTAATTAAAAACGGTTCTCTCTTTTAAACTTAATTATCTCTTCTCCTTATGTCTAAGTATCGATATTTTATTATAAATGGCTAAGGGCTTAATGTCAGGAGCTTCCGGTGACCAAATATCTTTTTTGTCACAAATTTCAGTTTCGAGGTTTTGCAGAACGACGATACGCGCTTTTGTACTTTAAACGACGATCTACATATTGGCGCTTAAACAATATGTTAGTGTTTGGCCTAGCTTCCCCTCCGAAATGCGGCGTGCGTGATTTTGTCACACAAAGTAAAGGACAGTTTTACGTCGACTCCGAACGGCAATTGTATTTTAATGAGAATCTGTTTCTATGACAGAATACACTCGGAGGTTTACTATTACCAACAGAGGGGCAACCACTATTAGAAAAAACTGGGCATGAACTCAGGCTCTGCGTAATGCTCTACAGCAGCCGCCATTACTTTTACATATGTATATTGCTGGTATATTCAAAATACTATCCCGGACTTCGGAGTGTATATATGTAATATAAAAAAGAATGAGAGGTACTATAAGAAAATATATCCAAAATTTAGAAGCAAATGAAAAAAATGCTCATTGAAAATAGTTCACATGTATAGATTAAAAGATAAAACTTAAGCGGTTACAGCGCTAAACAAAAGGAAAGGTTAGAAAAAATAGCAATGCGGTTTGAAGGAAACATGAAGCCAAAAAAATGCTTGTTTGCTTCGTTAATTCTCTGAACCTTTTAAGATATGGCACTCTATTATTTGTAGTAGTTTGCAAATATTCACTAATGGTTCTAAAATTGCAAACATTTTCGTGGAATGTTTTTCTTTGATTTCGAATTGAAAATACATTACGATCATATTGTACCAAAATAAGTGCGGTATCCCTGCATTTTGTAAAAGCCAGAAAGAAGCATAAACTGTATGAAAAAATTAAAGGGAGAAGTATACATGCCTTATATAAATTTGACTTATATGTATATTTGGCAAGTCTTTGTGTAAACAACAAAAAATACACATTTTCATTTCTTTGCCAGCTTGGAAAATATAGGCTTATTTTTACTTAAATGTGATATAAAGCTCATTAAAATGTTCTGTAATGTCTTGTTGTAAGTTTGTTATCATAGTTCTTTGTATTTTTATTGTCCACTAAACGTGAGTGGTTTCTATTTAAAAAGTTCTAGTAAATACAAAGAATTTCTTTGTTTTGAATTTGTTTCTTTATTATTTTTAATTTTTAAAATTCATACTTTTGACATGTATGTGAATGGCGGAGTGGCCGCTTTCCTTCTTTTCGGTGGGTTTTTATATTAAAAATGCGTCAAAATGGGAAAAAACCTCCTTGGTATCTCTGCATCTGTTAAGCTTTTTATGGGAAGATGTATGAAAATCCGACTTGCTATAATTTCATATGCTTAACAGTTTCACAACAGTTGGGCAATTCACAAGGTGTTGTGAAGTTATATTTTCCTAACAAAAGTTGTGTTAAAACACGACGGTTGTGAACACCTGTTACGATTATTTATTATATCTCAGCACTTAACCTCACATAACACCGAATAAACATAGGTTGCAGAGTTGTATCGTCATGTGTTATTTTTCTTCACAAAACAATAACAACATTTTTACAACTGTCGTGAAATATCATGACTTCACGACAAACACGACAAATACGACACCTTGTGAATTGCCCAAATATGTTTACAGTATTATTATTATTATTATTATTATGGGCCATATGCACCGCGACCTCTAAAGTGGTCTATTGTGCGTGGCCCCCGGCCTATAAGGGAAGGCTCTTAATGTAGCCTAGCACCTCCAAGGGCGTTTTGTTCCAAATTTCAAATGGATTAAGGGTAGCGCCACCAAAGTGGGCTAGTCTGCGCCTAGCGAGAGCATCACATTCACAGAGAATGTGTTCTGGCGTTTCTTCGTCCAGCTCACAGAAGCGACAGACGCTTGTTTCTGAAAGATGGATTTTACTGAGGTGGTAACGAAGAGAACAGTGTCCCGTGTAGTACCCAGTGAGAGTTTTGAGGTCCTCTCTGCCTAAATTGATTAGTTTCTTTGAAACTTCGTTTGAAGGGCAGATAAATCGTTTGGCTTGTCTTTGCCCTGGACATTCCATCCAATGCCTGTTGAACATTTTGTCTACCCAGTTATTTATGGTCCCCTTTATATGTGCTTTGGTGAGCCCACAAAAGGGTTCCGGACCATAAAATACTGCGGCAGCTCCCTGTTTCGCTAGGCAGTCAGCCTCCTCATTGCCATCATGTCCCTCATGCCCTGGTACCCATCCTAATAAGACTGTATTCTTGTCACCAAGAGCATTTAGGACATTGCGGCAATCATGTACTAGCTGAGAACTTATTTTGTGGGACTTAAGGGCCAGTAGGGCTGCCTGACTGTCCGACATAATGCAGATATATTTCGCTGACGTTCCCCTTCTGAGACATTCTCTGCCACAAATTTCTATTGCATGAATCCCCGCCTGAAAGATGGTGGGGTAGCTACCCATTGGTATCATTTTTTTAAAGTTCGGCCCAAAAATGCCAGCCCCCGTTCTACCATTTTCAAGCTTAGATCCATCAGTATACCAAACCTCCCCATTAGGTTTGGTGTATGGGTTCCCTGTATTCCAGAGAGCTCGATCTGCAATGTGTACCTCAAATTTCCTAGAGATTTCTAGTTTTGGAACCATTGCATCGCGCATTTGTAGTATGGGGCCATTAGCGAATTTCATTAGGACCTTCATGTGACCCGTCATATCTCCGATTTTCAGGTCGGAGGTGTTCGGGATTCTCAGTGCCGCTGTGGTAGCCTCCCTTTCTATTAAAATAGGAAAGGGAGGTATTCCAACCAGGGCGCTGAGTGCATCGGCCGGGCAGGTCTTCATAGCTCCTGTTATGCCAATGCAGACTATTCTGTGCAATTTACTTAGCTTAGTGCTTGCACCTCTTTGTGTAGCCTTAGTCCACCATGCTAAGGAAGCATAGGTTACTATTGGCTTAACGACAGTGTTGAATGACCAGTAGGTCATTTTGGGGGTAAGGCCCCATGTTTTACCAAAAAGTCGTGAACAGGCAAAGAAGGCCTTCATCGCCTTTTTGATAACAGTGTCCAAATGTGCATTCCAGTTAAGTGTTTTATCAAGAGTTACTCCCAGATATTTAGCTTCACTGGAAAATTCTATTTCTGTGCCGCTCAAAGTGAGTTTAGTAGTAGATAATTTCCTCCTTCGAGTGAATGGAACAATAATAGTCTTTGTAGGATTGATGGTTAGGCCTTTATCCTCACACCATTTGTGTGTGATGCGTAGGGCTTGTTGCATGCGGTTGGTGATAGTTTCGTCATGAAGCCCTGTTATGCAGATTACCAGATCATCTGCTTAGCCTTGCGTATTAAAGCCTTGGCTGTTCAGTGTGAAAAGGAGTTCGTCTACAACCATAGTCCACAAAAGAGGAGAGAGTACATCCCCCTGAGGGCATCCTCTTGTGGCTGTTATCGATTCTATCGTGCCTCCTAATTCCAACCTGATGTTTCGTGTTCTTAACATTGATAACACCCATTGATTTATGATTGGGCTTACACCCTTTCTTAACAAGGCATCTTTTATTGCCTTATATGATGTGTTATCAAAAGCCCCTGAAATATCAATAAAGGCGCAAAGGGCTATATTTTTTGACTCCAGAGCCTTCTCAATTTTTGAAGTAAGGCTATGAATGGCAGTCTCAGTGGATTTTCCTGGCTGATAGGCAAATTGGTTCTTATTCAGAGGTCGTTCCCTTAGGTTGACTTCTCTGATGTACTGATCCAGTATTTTCTCCATGCCTTTTAGAAGAAAGGAACTGAGGCTAATTGGTCGGTAGGATGACGGTAATTGTTCTGGCTTACCCATTTTGGGTAGAAACACGACCTTAACCTCAGACCATATGCTGGGAATGTGACCCAACAAGAGCGAAGCTCTATAGAGTTTAGAAAGGACCGGCGCTATGTGTCTAATTCCATGCTGCAGGAGACATGGATAGATTCCATCCGGTCCTGGTGATTTGTATGGGCTGAATGTTGATAAAGCCCATTGCACCCGCTCGACAGTGGACAGCTTCGTAGCAAGGCTTTGTTCTCTTCCAGAGGTGGATGTTGGAGCACCCAATTCTGGTCGACAGTAGCCTGATATACAGCGCGGGAAGTGAGTATCCAGCAAGAGTCTGCTGGTCTCACCCGGATGCTGAGTGTAGCTCCCATCTGGTCTCTTGAGGGTGCCAATTGTATTCCTGTAATCCCTTGTTAGAGCTTTTTGGAGGCGTACTGCCTCTGGAAGGCTATTTATTTCCTCACAGTGGTTTCGCCAGCTAGCTCGTTTGGATTTCCTTAGCTCCTTGTTGTAGGAAGTTAGCGCAAGTTTATACGGATCCCAATCACCCGTATTTTTTGCTCTATTGAATAGTCTTCTGGCCTGGCATCTCATTTGCTCAAGCTTCTTACTCCACCAAGGCACATCTCGTTTGGATTTTACCTTTCCTTGGGGGCAACTGCTGTTGAAAGCTATTACAATATCTGAGTGAAGCTGTTCAGCTTCATTCTCAAACTCCTGTTTGGTTGTAATGGGGTGTTTGGGGCTGTTTCCGCCCTCTTCTATAGTAAAGCGGAAGAGTTCCCAGTTCGTTTTCCTGGGATTTCTGAAAACTAGTTCGTGTTCAGGAAAGAGACCCATGTCGAATTCTATATGCATGTGGTCCGACATTGATACCTCCCCGGAGACACGCCAGTTTGTGACAGATGATGACATGTTTTGACTGCTTAGAGTTAGATCCAAGACCTCCCCCCTTAAAGCATTTCTAAAAGTCGGTTCATTGCCACGATTTATAATATTTATATTATGACTACTAATAAACTCGAGGAGGTACTCACCCCTTTTGTTGGTATCGGTGCTGCCCCAAACAGTGTTATTTGAATTGGCGTCACAGCAGAGGATCCAGGGTTTACCACTCTGCTGGCAGTGCTCCACGAAAGCCTTTACTTCTGCTGTTGGGGCCATCTCCTCCTCACCCGGAAAGTACGCTGAGGCAAGTACTGCCTCTTGTACACCCCTTGGAGTGGGAATTTCGGCCCAAACCGCAACCAGATCCGCCGTCATGAACTGTAATAGTGGAAGAAACGTTAGTTTTTTGCTTAATAGCATCGCCGCCCTTGGGCGAGGGCTGGGGGCATATATGATCTTACCATCATTGACGTTCAGACCTTTGACCTCACCGCGTAGTATCCAGGGTTCCTGGATGAAGGCTATACCTAGACCCTCGTTAGTGAACCTCCTGCAGAGAACAGCTGACGCTGCCTTGGCATGATGAAGATTCACTTGGAGACATTTCAGATGCCTCGAGTTTGCGTTGGGCTTAGGGAGAGATGGCATTATTTGCGGTCTTTACGGCCGCGAGCAGCCACCTTCTTTCCCCTATTTCTACCCCGCAAGGCCTTCTCCTCGGCTGTCCAGTAGCCGCTTTGGAACTGCCATGTAGTGGTGGCCTAATTATGTTCCGGGGGAGCTCAATGGGCCTGACATTTTGTTGGGCTCTGTCTAGCACCTGCTGCAGGGTCAGGACCGATGTTGCTGTGGGTCGCGGAGGCGATGTCACGCTGGCTTGAGCTACTGACAGCTCAGGCGGCGGCTTTGTCTTTTCCAGCTCCGGTGATTGCTGCTTCTGTGCTTGAAAATCTGTTGAGAGCTGCCTCGGGGCGACGGTGACAGACTTCGAACAACAGGGTTGTTCGTCCGTGCCCGTTCCGTCGGTATCAGCGGCGTCCTTTGCTACCACTGGTACCAACGGCTTGGCTTTTTCCCTCAACTTGACCGTACCGTAGCCATAGTTGACAACATTTCCTCTCTGTTTGAGGATGTCTGCCGAGATCGGGTCTACCGCAATGGTGATTTCTACCACTGTGGACTTGCGCACCCGATTTAGAACTCGCCAGTCCATTATTTTGAGGCCTTCATTCTGCCCCTGAAGAAGTAGTAGCGCGTCCTCATTCCTGGAGCTATCCAGCTCCGGGAAGAATCCCACCAAAATTATGGGGCGAGGCGTTTCTGTATTCGCTACCACCTTCATCTTTGCCCCTTTCCAGGGGGCAATCTTCGGAACTGTAGCCCTTATCCACTCCGCAGTTACTGCGTCCCTGCAGATAATGGATAACCATCCCGGACGAAAAGTGCAGCCATCAAAAATAGGGTTTACAGCGCTATCTTTGTTGCTTCTTATCGCCCTAAGGATGGCATTCTGAATAGCCCTCAGTTCGTCCGTCGACCAGACCGTAGCCGGATAGTTCTCGGGGACTATACCCAGCTTCACCTCACACAGTGCGTCCCTAAAGGATGCTGGTTTCACGGCCTTTCCGGCGTCTTCGCGAGGCAGGCTTGCCTCGGTCGTGGGCATTGTTACTGCCCCAGCCGGCTCAGCTCTCGCTGCGCCGTGCATAAATTTGGAGACCTTCTTTGGGGCTTGCTCCTGTGGAGTGGAGCTCTTTGATCGGGTTCTTTTAGCCGATCTCTCCTTTTGAGGGGGCCCAATGGGCTCTTTCGCTAATTCCCTAGCCTCCTCATAGCTCATACCCTTCTCCAAATAGCGCTTGAGGCGTTTTCGACCGGCTCCACTAAGCCGATCTCGCTCTCGAGTTTGGACGAGAGTATCATTACCTGTCGGAGAGGCAAGCAGCTTCTGCTCATCCTCCGGCGAGATATCAGAAAGCGTTTTGACGGGACTCGCATCCCGTCTAGCGCTGGTGTCAACCATCTCAACGTCATACTGTGGACTATGCGCCCCCGGTAGTTCTGTCGGGACAGTCCCCGTTTCGGCGGCTGCCGAAAGGCCATGCCCGGCCTCGTCTGCGAGCTGTTCAGCTCCATCTGTTTTTTTTTGTTATTGTTTTTTGATTTACGTTATCCATAGTGTTCCCACGAGTATGGGGGATAGTAGTACCGCTGGGACATAGCCCCCACTATCCCGAGCGGGGCTTCTTACAACCAGAGGTCGCCAGGTATCTGGAGGCCACCGTTATAAGACACACTAACGTAGTGCCATTCATCCCATAAGCACGGTACGGATGACACTCGGAATTACGGGTTTTATCGAGTTGTCTACAGTATCTCCCCATAATTTTTCATATGAAAAAATGTATTAAATATATGCATCCCACTAGACATCATTTAGTTCCTCATTGGAACATGTAGTCCCTCTATTTTAGCGTATCAACAGTTCATATGCCTTCATACCATGTAAATGCACCATATTGGATTAAAATCTGAATTAATATAAACATTGTGTATAAGGTTTAATACATTTATTGATAACAGGGATGGGCGTAATCAGGAAAATGAATAATTGAATAAAAAATAATAAGAATAAGTTTTCATTCATCATTTCAACATATTTGAATGACAAATAAATTTATATTCTTCATTCAAGCACTTTCGAATGATGAATAAATTTTCATTCATCATTCAAGTAATTTCAAATAAGAATAAATTTTTATTCTTCATTCAAACACTTTCGAATGATGAATAAATTTTTATTCATTATTCAAGTATTTTCAAATAACGAATAAATTTTTATTCTTCATTCAAGCACTTTCGAATGATGAATAAATTTTTAAAAATCTCGAAGTAGTTTCGTAAAACCCGAAATAGTCCCAAAAATTCCGAATTGGTCCCGAAAATTTCTAAGATCCCGAAATAGCCCCGAGAACCCCGAAAATCTCGAAAAAGTCTCGAAAAACCCGGAATAGTCCTGAAAATCCCGAAATAGTTCAAAAATACCAAAATAGTCCCAAAACTCCCGATATATTTTCGAGAACCCCGAAAATCTCGAAGTAGTTTCGAAAAACCCGAAATAGTCCCAAAAATTACGAATTGGTCCTAAACATCCCTAAGCTCCCGAAATAGCGCCGAGAACCCCGAAAATCTCGAAAAACCCGAAATGGTACCAAAAAATCCGAATTGGTCCCAAAAACCCCCAAGTGGTCCCGTAGATCCCGATATAGGCCCGATAACCCCGAAAATCCGAAGTTGTCTCGAAAAACCTGAAATAGTCCAGAAAATCCCGGAGAATTCTCGGAAATCCCGAAATAGTGCAAAAATCACGAGAACCCCCGAGAGAAAATCTCGAGGAAGTCTCGCAAAACCCGAAATAGTTAAAAAATACGGATTTAGTCCCAAAAATCCCGATATATTCCCGAGAATATCGAAATAGTCCCAAAAAAACCGAAATAGCCCCAAAAATCCCGAAGTAGTTGCGTTGCCTAAAAGAATATTATTTAGCTAAAAAAATCACAAATCAAAATGCATTTAAACTAGAAGTAATTAGTTTGAATAATTTCAAACAGGTGGCAATCCTCGTCAAGCGCCTCAAAAATATTCTAAAGATTTCTTAACGCTCTTTAGTTTAGCACCCATATATTGTTATTTCGTTCTTAGACCTCTATCGTCTGGCACCTATATATAATTTCATTACCCAATGTGCTTTAATTCACCTTAAACCTGATATTTTGAACAGGTGGCAGCCCTAGTGCATGTAGATTAGAAATAAACCTTTTTGAAAATTATTTCGGCTGATATCCTTCTTTTATTAATTTAATTTAATTTGAATTTAACATTTAAAACAGGTGGCACCCCTTTTTAAAAACCACATAAATAGTCTGGATGCTCAAAGCTCTCAACCCACTTTTGCTTGACACCCATGTTTTAATATTTCACATATTTAAGTAACTTCTGCATAATTTAATTACTTTCAATTTTTAAATTAGGTGACAACACTTCTTAAAATATTTCCAAACTAAAACCTCTCCCGCCCGACGCCCATACGGTAATGAATATTTCACCTATCTGCACTGCAAGAACAGTGACTATCATTTGACAAATCATTTGAGTAGCAAGACTGATAGATATTTCTGTCACTGGCTACAGCGGCGGATCCAGAATTTTCTGATGGGGGGAGGAGTTTGCGGGAAATTTTGCCCCTTATTCTAATTACCTTAAACGAGCAATTTTTGTGTATATGTATATGTATCCATACGTTTCTCGGCAACGGCTCTAACGTAGCAAAATGAAAAATCGTTTAAAAAAGACTTTCGAAGTTGTATTTCTTCCAATTGTCAAAAACTTTTTATTTGTCACGGGGAAAATACCGTAAAAATTATTTGTAACGTGCGAATATCTATAGAAATTATCAGGGTTTGAAAAACTGTTAGCAGAGCGACAACAGCCAAGCATTTGCTTTTTTATAAATTGTTGTTGCTTTGCTAGCCGGCAATTAGAAGTACCTGATGAAGATCTCGCAGAAGCAATGAGCTTAGCCGACGACGCTTTAAAGGAATTTGAAGAAACGCGACAAGATGCAGAAAAAACTTTAATTTGCTTTTCGAACACGTAGAAGAAGTATGCACCAACCTAGGTACAGAAATCAAAGTACCGTGATACAGCAGTCGGCAAAAGAATCGCTTTAATGTGAAAACCGGAGACGCCGAGGCATACTATCGCATTGCTTTTTACATTTCCTTCCCTGATACATACATTGCTCATTTGAAAAGCCGGTTCCTAAACCATAAATGAGTTTTAAATAATTTTAGTGTTTTGTTTCCAAAGTATGATTTTAACGAAAAAAAAACTGAAGAATTGTTTGCTTTCTATGAAAAAGTAATCGACTGCTCGAAACAAAACTTTCTCCTGGAGGTAAAAATGTGGAAAAAACGAGTTTCACACGAACATTTTCG
>NW_023458571.1:4464811-4467891 GCF_013731165.1 Rhagoletis pomonella
GGAAAGCTAAATCGTGGACATTCTTAATCGAATATACTCTATCTCTTCAGTAGAAAAAAAGGCAATTTCCATAAAATCCGTTCCCTGCTGATAACGAATTTAACTGTGCCAAATTTTACGAAATTAGCGTTCAGTTTTTTTATGGGAGGTGCCACGACCCCTTTTACAATACCTGCCACTTTGCGCTATATTTAAGTACGTTGTTGATAACAAATACAGATGTGTCAAATTTCAATATGTTTTTCATAGATAAGCGATATGTGAAGTTCAGTCTGTATGACAGACGCCCCCTTTTCCAATACCTGTACCTGTACGTTGTGGATAACAAATGTAACTGTGTCAAATTTCAGGATGTTAGCATAAGCTGTTCCATCCGATGGAGGATGGTTCCGTGCGCAGAAGTGGAAAACTTTTGACTGCCATTCACTTGCGGGAGGCCGGAAGAGATTCTTGTGCGTACGGTTCAAATCGCAGCTCACAACGTCCGGATATTTATATTCACGTATCCTCTGAGTAGCAATCAAACACCCTTTTGGGAGCGAGCGAAAGTGAGAAGGCGTAAAACTTCGCGTGCGCTTGATTTGGGTTCCGCCACGTTAAAACCCCGCCCAATGAAAAAGAACAAACAGCCCCGGATGAGACCCCCTTTTTTTGATGACGACCACGGCAAACGTATAAAGGACTATGAATTGATGGTATGAACCTGGAACATCCGGACCCTTAATGGGGAAGGTGCCTCTGCCCGGTTGGTTGATGTCCTCGGGCAGACAAAGGCTGATATCACCGCCATGCCAGAAATGCGATGGACGGGTCAAGGAAAAGTAAGTGTGAAGCCTTGCACCGCCTACTACAGTTGCCACGTAAAGGAGCGCGAATTCGGTGTTGGATTCGTGGTAGGAGAGAGACTCCTTCGCCGAGTACTGGCGTTCACCCCGGTGGACGAACGCCTAGCCACAATCCGCATCAAAGCGAGATTCTTCAACATCTCGCTCATCTGCGCCCATTTCCTAACGGAGAGAGGGACGAAGCTGCCCGCGACACCATGTTAAAATCGTGCTCGGCGATTTTAATGCCAAGGTGGGCAAGGAAGGGATCTATGGCGCCACTGTCGGAAAATTCAGCCTCCACGACGAAACGTCCGATAACGGACTGAGGCTGATCGACTACGCCGGAGCCCAAAACATGGTAATATGTAGTACTAGGTTCCAGCATAAGAATCTCCACCAAGCTACATGGCTGTCTCCAGATCGAAAAACGAGAAACCAAATCGACCAGCGTTTTAGACGTACGTACACTCCAAGGGCCAAATATCGACTCTGACCACTATCTTGTTGTAGCAAGATACGCCCCCGCCTCTGTGCAGCACAAAATGTGCGTTCAACAATGCAAGGA
This sequence comes from Rhagoletis pomonella, assembly GCF_013731165.1. Classification (NCBI taxonomy): domain Eukaryota; kingdom Metazoa; phylum Arthropoda; class Insecta; order Diptera; family Tephritidae; genus Rhagoletis; species Rhagoletis pomonella. The sequence goes on from NW_023458571.1 coordinate 4,466,204, forward strand.
AAGCTTAACGTCGAAAAGCTGCAATAACAACCGACGGCCAATTTATTCGCCAGACGACTCACACACCTGCTCTCTGAGAGCAATCTTCAAAAATCCGACACAAGCGAGCAGCGGAACCTAATTTGCCGATCATTAAGTACCGCCGCCGAAGAAGTAGTTGGATTTCAGCGAGCCCGAAAGAACAACTGGTACGATGGGAAATGTCAAGAAGTCGCAGCGAAAAAAGACACCGCCTATAGGGCCTAGCTGCGGTCGGGCGCAACGAGAGCCATGCGGGACCGTTATAGGGAACTGCAGAAGGAAGCGAGACGTATTTGCCGCAATAAGAAGAGAGAGGCCGAAATTCGTGAGTGCGCAGAGCTTGAGATGCTGGCCGACAGGAAAAACGCTCGAAAATTTTACCAGAGGGTTAGGCGACTTACGAAAGGTTTCAAGACTAGGGCGAACTCCTGTAAGAACAACAATGGCGACATAGTGGCCGATGTCCAGAATGTACTTAAATTATGGAGGGAACACTTTTCCACGCTACTAAATGGTAGCAGCACGGAAAGGTTTGGAGGAGAACCCGAGCCCCCAGTCGATGACGATGGAGTCGATGTTCCGCCACCTGACTATGAAGAGGTACGAATAGTGATAGCGCTCTTGAAAAACAACAAAGCTGCTGGAGTTGACAGCCTGCCAGCTGAGCCATTTAAGTACGGTGGCGAGGAGTTGATAAGGTGCGTACATCAACTCTTATGCAGAATATGGTTAGATGAACGCGTGCCCGACGACTGGAATTTAAGTGCGCTCTGCCCAATCCACAAGAAAGGCGATCCCGTCATTCGCGCAACTCTCGCGGAATCAGCATTCTAAGCATAGGATATAAGGTCGTATCAAGTGAATTGTGCGAAAGACTGAAGCCCACCGTCAACGAACTGGTTGGACCTTATAATGTGGCTTTAGGACTGGCAAATCCACCATAGATCAGCTATTCAGAATTCGCCAAATCTTGGAAAATATCTGCGAGAATAGGATCGATACACATCATCTATTTGTCGATTTCCTAACCGCTAAGAGAAGTTGTCTTTATGCCGCGATGTCGGAATTTGGATTCCCCGCAAAACTAATACGGCTGTGTAAAATGACGTTGAGCAATACCACCAGCTCCGTCAGAATAGGGAAGGACCTCTCCGAGCCGTTTGATACCAATCGAGGTTTCAGACAAGGGGACTCCCTTTCGTGTGATTTCTTTAATCTTATGTTGGAGATGATAATAAGAGCCGCAGAACTGAACCGCTCAGGCACAATACTTTATAAGAGCGTACAATTGCTGGCGTATGCCGACGACATCGATATTATCGGTAAAAACAAGGGCTACGTCTGTTCTGCCTTCTCGGGATTGGATAGAGAAGCAAAGCGAATGGGTCTGGTGGTGAACGAGGACAAAACGAAGTATCTCCTGTCAGCACACAAACAGTCAGACCATACGCGTCTTGGCACCCACGTCACTGTTGACAGTTACAAGTTTGAAAAAGTAGACGACTTCGTTTATTTGGGAACCAGCATTAACACCAATAATAATGTCAGCCTTGAAATCCAACGGAGAATCACTCTTGCCAACAAGTGCTACTTTGGGCTGAGTAGGCAATTGAGAAGTAAAGTCCTCTCTCGTCGTACAAAGATCACACTCTATAAGTCACTCATCA
>NW_023458571.1:4467991-4473196 GCF_013731165.1 Rhagoletis pomonella
GCAGAGCGGCACAAAATAACAGAATTTGAATAAATTAGCAATTGTGAAATGTTATTTTTGTGCACGTTTATATCTATCAACATTGACTTTTGATAGTTATTTTAAAGCGCCTTTCATTGAATTAAATCGAAAACATTAATTAATTATTACAAAAAATTTCTGGATAAATTTTGGGAAAACGTTATTTTCATAAAAATTCCAATTAACTAATATAAATTTGCGAAAATTTTGTAAACCATATTTTCGTCAACAATTAGTAAATTCTTCATTGAAAAAATTTTAAACACGCTAAAAGGCAAGCGCATAAAAATGTTTGTAAATACATATACATACCTATGTAGTTGCATTTATATGTATGCACTTATGCAAATAAACAAATGCTGCGCGCGGTTAAAATTGTTTCGTTATTTTTTTGTATAAAAATATGGATCATGCTTTAATCAAAACCACATAAGTCAAACTTTATAAAAAACTTAGAAAAATTCAACAAATTGTCGTCTAAATTTTGTGATTTTTAATCTCAGCTTTTAGAATGATAGATCGGTAGAAAAGCAAGTGCAAGTTTTAAGCGGCTAAAAAATCGCGTAGATTTTTAATGATTTCTTGTTGCGGAAGGCTTGTACTTTTTACCATATACATAAAAGCGAATTCCTTGTAGAATAAAATGCGCAAGACCGTTTGCAAACAAAATAATAAAACAAAAAATAAATGCTATATTTTATAAATTACACCTGTCATATGCATAAAACCGCAAAATACGTCGGAAAAAAATTCATTAAAAATTAAAGCGATCTTTTGTCCGCTTAAAACTTTCACTTGTTTCACTAAATTTACATATGTACATAACCAATCTATCTGCGTACCCAAAACTTTCTAAAAATTTAGATTAAAAAGTAGAAAATTTAGATGAAAATTTGTTGAATTTTTCTACGTTCTGTATAAATTTTTAAAGTTTGACTTATGTGGTTTCGATTAAAGCGTGAACCATATTTTTATAAAAAAATAACAAAAAAATGTTTACTTGCAAAGCATTGTAAATATTATACAAAAAAGAACCATGCAATCACTTTTGATTGCCCGTGTATGTACGTATGTGTGTCTAACAAATTATGGCTTGTTATCAAAATACCGATATTAACTAATAAACTTAATATTATATAGTACAAATGTGTTTGTAAAATTAATTTCATTAAAATTATTTCTGCAATCAAATTTTCTATTCATGCAAAAAGCCAAACGCATAAATTTGTACGTACATATATACACATGCCTTTGTAAATATGTAGGTATGTAATGTATGTATGTAACATATATATGTACATACAAATGTACGATTGGTCGGCTTTCGTCTTCCCCTCGCCGCTCCCATCTTCACACAAATTATTCAATTTCTGGGAATCGACCCCAGATTGGCACGTACGCGAAAATATTAACCCTACGTTAACGAAATATTTAGATTTTCGCATAAGTTTGCATTTAATAAAGCAATACTCGTACATTTTGTATGAAGAATAATATTAATTAATTTAAAATTCTGCATGTAACCATGTTCTCGACGATACATTTAACTTTCATCAAGATTAACCATAAAAATTGTGCTTCATTAACAGTTGGAACCAGCTGAAACCAAAAAAACTATGTCCGCTAAAATGGGTTAAACACCAACTGGAATTGACATTTTTACACGCATACAGGCATACATTCATATACACATGTACAGTGGAGTAGCACTAGCTTGGACATTGCATTGCTTGTACTTTGATGTGTTTGAATCTTTTATGGTACTGAAGATTTGCTTACGGATGAAAAATATTAAAAATCGTCCGTGCATATATGTAAATATATTTTTATAAACGCTTTGAAGTATAGAAATTTTTAATATTAAAAAATAAATAAAATAATTTTTTTGTATATATATAAATGGTGTTCGAGGCACATTGACCCACCTGTACAAAAATCGTGGCGCGTCATGGACAAAAATTTTACAATTTCGGACCGAAAAATGTGAAAACGAGCTAAGTTGCCACGTTACATTTGTGAACTTTCGATAAAACCACATATGTTTGTGATTTTACAAGTTTTGATTTTATTAAAAAAAAAATTTATGTATTTTGCTGCAGAAAACATACACTTTTATTTAATGTTTATTAAAATGACACTTTAAAATACTAGTTAATGATTGAAATATTGGTATGGAACAGAGAAATAGAGTGTTTTGTCAAAAATTACCAAAAATTGCCAAGATTCGAGGTAACTTATTTTACTGGTTATAGAGAAATAATTGCCACTTTTCACTTGGCTGGCCGAGATTTCTTCATTTTAAGATTTTAGAATTTTTGTGTCGGATTGACAAAGTTGCGCTTGTTGGTGATGAATTTGCGGGGAGATGTGCTGCGGTTGTTTTTATGAATGAATTTACTTGACCTTGAGAAATATGCGTATGCGTTATGAATGAAATAGTTATTGTTGTATTTGAATATGCGCGTAATTATGTATGTGTGTATGTATGCTGCCGTGAGTTGTACATATGTACATTTGTATATATGTGCGTGGTACTTAGACAGCAATATGCACGTACATATGTATGGATGTACTTATATATGCATGCAAAAACGTTGTCATACATATATGTATGCGTGTGAAATGCATTTTCATTTGACTCCAAAACTATTGGGGCATATTAGTAGACGAAATAAAGTCGAATCTTAAGTTAAAGTTTGTCAGCCCCAAATAAGAAGAAAGTTAGTATGTATGTACATACATATATCTAATATTATGTGCATGTGCAAGAACGTTATCAATAAATGATTTTGGAGTATGTGCATTGGGTACATATGTACATATGTAAGTATGTACATACATATATACATTCAAATGCGATCAACTAATTAGCAACGAAATTCAATATGATATTTTTTGCAAATTATGTTTTTTTTAATGATTTTAATTTAAAATATAATTCAATCTGTAACAAGAACCACAATAATAAAAGTTTAAAAGCTTGCACAAATTGCAAAAAACGAATCAAACTTCAAGAAATGGTCATCCAAATTTTTAATTAGAATATTTAAAAAATTTTCGGGTATGCAGTATTGTAGTCCATTCAATTATAGTATAAGAAAGTGCAAGTTTCAAGTTGTTAAAAATTACCATTGATTTTATAGATTTTTTTTGTGGGGGTGTTGCTGTTTTTTTCATACAAAAAAAAAAATTTATAATGTGTTATATGGAAGAAAATGCGAACACCCTCCACAAAAAAAATTCTAAAAAATCAACGGTAATTTTAATGACTAGAAACTTGCACTTTAGTGTACTTCATTGAATGGGTTACAAAACTGCATACCCGGAAATTTTTTAAATTTCAAATTAAAAATTTTGAAATCTTGATAACAATTTTTTTGAAGTTTGATTAATTTTTATGCAATTTGTGCAAGCTTTTAAACTTTTATTATTGTAGTTTCTGTTATAGATTGAATTATATTTTAAAGGAAATTATTAAAAACAAATAAATAAACATAATTCGCAAACAATATCATTTTGAATTTCGTTGCTAATTAGTTGATCGCATCTGTGTGTACTAAAAGCATCCATATGCGCATGCCTAATAGGAAGAAAGTTAGTTGCTAGAGTTGTCAAACTATCGATAGAATCGATAGTTTCATTTTTTTTAGACTATCAATACTCATTGATAGTTTTTTCTTATACTATCAAAAATATCGATAGTTTAGTAGGACTATCGATCATCTCTCCAAATTTTTTTGAAATTATACATACATATGTTAATCATAAATCCTGTTTTGTTTGTATAACCTGTTTTTGTTTTTGAACTTTCTAAAGAGAGAAGTATTTTGGCTAAGCAGTTACTTAATTTTGAATGATTATAACTTTTATAAGATAATATTTATTTCACTATGATCCTGTAAAAACAAAGCAATCTAACTGATTTAGCCCTATCGATAGTTTTGTTTTTTTCGAGACTATCGTGAATATTGATAGTTTTTCTGAAAACTATCAAAACTATCGATTGTGTGACTATCGATAGTTTGACACCTCTATTAGTTGCAGCTTTTTTCATAGATACCTATTCCACTGAAAATTATGTGAAAAAGCTGTAACTAACTTTAGTGTCAACTTTATTTTGACCATTAATAAGCCCCATTATTTACATGTAATACGAGTATTGCAGTGAAAAATCATCATTCAACACATTGGTCCGTATGCATAAAAACTAAGCAATTGCTTTTACTTAAAATTTCATAACTTTCGCTTAAATTTATTTGATCAAATCGAGTAAAAGGCCTGAGATTTTAAGAAAAGGTATTTGCTTAGGTTATATGCATATGGCATATTTTCTCGAAATAAATGTTCATAAAACTCATACATAACTTTTCGAGAAAAACCACTTTGCTAACAAGTGCAATTGCTACTTTTGTACGTTTTTGTTAATGTATCCATCTTTGAAGTGAATTTGCTAGCAAGAAAACTGCGGTTTGTTGCATTGAAAGCAGCATAGCAATCGTTAAAAAATAAAAACAGATTTTTTCTTCGCTTTTAAATGCCGACAACAAATTACCAAAGAGTACGCATTTGTGCAATGTGTCCATCTTTAAAGTGAATTTGGGAAAAAACTAAGGCACCTAGAAAACTGCGGTTTGTTGCATTGAAAATAGCGCGGCAACTACAATAAGAATCGTTAACAAAAAAAAAAAAACGATTTTTGCGACCCAAATGCCGACGGCAAATCACCAATGAGATTGCATATTTGCATAGCTTTCACATATTTATTAGATAACAAATCTACGTTTTGGAGTTAAAGCATTCCCTGGCCAATATCTTCGAAAATTAATTTTCATTAATTTAACCAAGAATTTTCATCTCTTTTTTTATTAAATCAATGCCGCGAAAAAGAAAATCCAAACCAAAGTACTCAACATTGATACAAATTAACAAAATTGTATCTCCGCTCAGCTCTGTTAACTTGCCGCTCAGATCTGTTAATTTGCCGCTCTCAATTTTCGATTCGAGTGGTGAGCTTCTAGAGCGATTTTGGTAGTGTTTGACAATTCACACGGCTATTCGTAATTGCTGCTTCTCTGTATTAAACGTTCTCTGCATGTACAGTGGAGTAGCACTAGCTTGGACATTGCATTGCTTGTACAGAGAACGTTTAATACAGAGAAGCAGCAACACGCTACTCGTTGGTAT
>NW_023458571.1:4473296-4479248 GCF_013731165.1 Rhagoletis pomonella
ATACCAACGAGTAGCGTGTTGCTGCTTCTCTGTATTAAACGTTCTCTTTAGCAGCAGTTAATTTCATTTAAACAAATGGCGTGCCGTCCATTTCCGCTGTAGCGTATGTAAATGGCATATATTTAGGCGCAATATTTAACTTCTTCTGGCGGGGCTACATCTAGAGTCTTCTAATCGTATCTCCTTGATATGATGCCTACAACGAGGTTCATATCTAGACTAGGTTGATATCTAGAATTTGCCACAAATAGCTTTGCTACTCTGCCGCCGGCAGCTTTGACATTTTATTGTGGTTTTACGTTCTTTGGCAAATTACGCTCTGTTAGCCATAAATCTTACTATTTTTTGACCGCCTTTGAATCAAGACCCCTAGACCATATAGGGAATTCATTTATATTTTAAATTGTATTGTCATCGTGACTGGAACTATACTGCAAATTTAAAGTCTCTAACCTATCGGGAAGTTAGTTTAAAACCGATTGAAAATTTCCGCAATTTCCGCGGGATGAACAAGTTAAATAAAAGCTTACAAAAATTTGCGTTATTCGAAAAAAGGGCATGGTACCCCCATACAAATTTATTGTTTGATACTGCGTATCTCTAGAGGTGTTCATGGTAGAGTAATGGGACTTGGTACTGGGGTATGTAAAATCAATTCCAAACTCATGGAAAAAATTAGGGTTATAAGGGTTATCAAAAGGGGCGTGACACTTGCTGCGCAAATTGACTTTTTCTTGCCAGATATCCCTGGATGTGTTTGTGGAAGAATACTGGAACTTGGTATGGAGTTGTGTATACAAAATGTATCAATTGCTTATGAAAAAAATGTGAGTTATTAAAAAAGGAGGCATGTCGCCTCCTATACATACTAAAAATTTCTTAATACATATCCGCTGTGGTGTAGTGGTAAGCAGTGCGCGCTTTCACACATCCGCACCTGGGTTCAAGCCCTGGTCAAAGCAACATCCCAAAAATATAGAAAAAGGTTTTTTCTAAACAGCGGTCGTCCCTCGGCAGGCAATGGCAAACCTCCGAGTGTATTTCTGCCATGAAAAAACAGCTTCTCATAAAAATACAATCGCCGTTCGGAGTCGGCGTAAAACTGTAGGTCCCTCCGCTTTGTGTGACAACATCAAGGCGCACGCCACAAGTCGGAGGAGAAGCTCGGCCAAACACTAACATATGTGTAAGCGCCAATCTATTATTATTATTATCTCTGGATGGATAGAAAAGCTCTTTAAGTATTTTAAATTTGTTATGGAAATTTTATTTTATAAGTTCCGTACTGACAGAAAAAGTTTAATGTAATGGAAAAGGGAGAGCCGGATTCAGCCTAATAATCTAAAGCTCCCATAATGCATACATACCTCTTGAGGCATTTATGTAGCTGCAATAATGAGAAGTGGTATTTTATCAAGGCCATGTTACTAAATTTGAGTTGGAAATATTAGACCCCCCCCCGTGGCACCTCCAAGAAGGTTACACGTTCACGCGTCGTATCCCTGGAACCATTTTAAGGTAAACTTAGAGGGATTGATATCTTTCGTATGCCTAGCGCGCAGACGAGATTTTATAATTTCATAGTTTTAAACGGCCTAAACACCTTAACTCGTTTAAAAAATAACGAGCTATAACAAAATGGGCGCAGAAATAAAATATAACATCATTAAATTATTTGTCATGTTTGTATAAAAACGTGGGGTGATACCCGCGGGTATAAGCTAGTCTTACTAATATTATAAATGTGAAAGTTTGTATGTTTGTGAAATCATCACGCGAAAACTACTGAAGGGATTTGCATGACATTTTGTACTCAGATAGCTTATGGGCCAGTTTGGTTAATAGGCTAATTGTTTTAAGAGTTTCCACCTGCTAAAAATGTTTAATTATATGTGACACGTAAAGTTAAAAGGGACCTACGGTCAGAAAAAATCGGTTTTCACTTTTTCATCGACTCTTATAGTAATCGACTCTTGTAATGTAATAAACCGCAGCTTTCTAGCTGCATTCGTTTTTTCATAATTTCACTTCAATGTTAGGTACTTTCACAAAAAAAAGTACAAAAGAAATAAAATCAGACAAACTATTCTGAATATAATCAAATTCGCTTAAAACTCGTTACTCGGAGGTTTTCGGGGTCGCTGATTGCGAGTCCGAGGTTATTTTTTCAAAATTCAAAATGGCGGATCCAATATGGCGGATGACTTTTTTAAAAATTGATGCTTGTTACATAATAAACTGATACATGCTTCCTTTTAAGCTATTGCATTGAGAAAAATGTTTGGTATAAAACAACTATAATAAGAATTGGTATGAACAACTTTAATACACACCATTAATACATATATATACTAATTTACATAGAGATCCAGATCTTCATCTGATTCGTAATCATCGACCCCAAGATACCCTTTAAGTATGAATTTATATGGGAATCCAACATTTTTTTTAAAGTGCAGCCACCATATTGGATCCTCCATTTTGAATTTTGGAAAATGAACATCGGATTCGTAATCGGTGACCTCGTTATCAGTGTCAATGACATTTTTGAGTTTTACATGAACCCGAACATATTTTACAATTTTTCCGCCATATTGGATCCGCCATTTTTAATTTTTAAAAACTAACGTCGGATTCGTAATCAGCGACCCCGAAAACCCCCGAGTAACGAGTTTCAATCCATTAAAACGTTCAGAAGCATCAAAATCAACTTGGTAAACTTCAAAGTCGTTTTTCTCGAAATCATTTTTCTAAGCGTAGGTCCCTTTTAACTTTACGTGTCACATATTAATACGCGGAAACTACTGAACTGATTTGCATGAAAGTTTGCACACAGTAGCTGGACAATAGGCTACTTTTTTGAGAGTTGGCATCTGTTAAAAAAGTTTAATTATCGGAAACGTCTGAACGGATTTGCATGAAATCTGGCACGCAGATAGGTTATGACCTAGATTGGAAAATAGGCTATTATTTTGAGAGTTGCCACCTGTTTGAAAATGAAATTTTGCACACAGATGATTTATGACCTGGATTGAAAGCCCTCCCAATACGAATTGGAATTTTCTTAATACATACATACATATCTCTGGAAGTATTTGTGGTAGAGAACTGGAGCTTGGTATGGAGATATGTATGCGAAATCAAATTCATACTCACAGAAAAAAATGGACGTTTTTGGAAAAGAAGCGTAACACCTCCCATACTGACTGAAAGTTTCATATTGCATATCTCTTCAAATATTTGGGGTAAAGTAGTTAAGCTTGGTATGGAAATACATATGTACAAATGTACAAATGTATGTGAAACTAATCCCATACTCATGGTGAAAAATTAGAGTTATTGGACAAGGTGGTGCGGCAACTCTCATGCAAATTGATTTTTCTATGCTGCATATCTCTGGAGGTGTTTATTGCAAACGACTGGAGCTTGGCGCCAAGATGTGTATACAAAACTAATTCCATACCCATGAAGAAAAATTTGAGTTATTCGAAAAGGGGCGTGGTACCTCCCGTAAAAATTAACTATGTTATACTGCATATCTCTAGATATGTTCATGGTAGAGTACTGGGACTTGGTACTGGGGTATATAAAATCAATTCCAAACTCATGGAAGGAAATTTGGGTTAAAAGAAAAGGGGCGTGGCACTTCCCGTACAAATTAACTTTTTCTTGCCACATATCCATTGTTTGTCGAAGAATACTGGAACTTGGTATGGAGTTGAGTATAAAAAATAATGTAAAAAAAATATTTTTTAAAAACAAGCTTTTATTTAATATGTACAATCAAAGGAATAAAAACAAGCTTTTTTAAAAACGAAGTAAATTAGTACAAATTGTTAGTAATTTTCATTAGAGTTTGAGTAACTCCTTTCACTAAATGGCTTTTAGTAACTTTAACGAGATCTTAACTTATTTTATTTTATTCATTTTAGTGCAGTTTTGACAAAATTTTCACGCTAAAAAACCTTTTGTTACACTCCTTTATTTATTCCTTTGATTGTACATGTTAAATAAAAGCTTGTTTTTAAAAAATATTTTTTTAACATTATTTTATTTTTAGCTTTTTAGTTTTATTTTATATAACCGGGACATAATATTTTTATTAAGGGCTGACTCTCCATTTATGAGCGTAGTACATTTAATATAAGCGGCGTAAATCTCTCGATCATCTGTTTAGGCTGAGCAAAACACTTTGAGTTCAGGTAGCGAAAAAATTGTACGATGGAAAAATGGCGGAAAGTTGGCAACTGTTGAACTGAGCGGAACAACACAACTGTGCGTTTCTAGGACAAACAGTCTACGGTTAGACAATATGAACGCGCCCAATGTGTCACGAATTAGGAGCATAATCAGAAACAAATCGGTGTGTTATTTAATTTAAGTATTCAGATCATGTACAAACCACACACCCGGTAGGTGCTCTACAGAAATTCGTATAGAAATACCCCAAGGTTAACAGCTGATTTATTCAAACTAATTTGCGGTATTTTATCTTACCAAGGAATTCACAATAGAATCTATCATACCACTGCCTAAAACTATCATACATAGTTGCGCCGGCCAATTACGCTCTGCTGTAACTGTTAAAATGTACAAATCTTGTGATCCCTGCTTTAGATGAAGATAAACATAGGAAGCTGCGAAAATGTTAAAATTTAAAGCTATGTGCATAGTATACATTTAGGTTGTATGTTTGTTGTGTATGTGGAGATTCTTGCAAATTATTTTCAAATTTATACACACATGTATACACAGCAGCAAGCTCACGCCACCAACAGCAATGTTATACCCAATTTGCCACAGGGCGAAGACGACGTCGTTGCGACGTCGCTCTGGCGAAGTCGTTTTGGTGAACTCGAAACGACGTCGTTACGACGTCGCTCTGGTGAAGTCGTTTGGGTGAACTCGAAACGAATCCGTTCCTTCGAACCCACAAGTTTTTTGAGGAACCTTCGGTCTGGGTTGGACAAGTTCCACGCCCACATTATTATATGTCTAAGTATAAATAAAAGTCATTCATTTGGATAGTAAACGGTTTTATTATGACAATTTTTTATTATGACAGAATATGGAATCCATAATGTACACTTGTTTGAAGTTTTTTTTTTAATTTGTTATAAAACTGTACTTTTACTTTAAATTTGGTATATATTTTGAGCATCGTTTTGCAGTTCGCTGGTGTATCGTTTTTGCGGGCTGCAGGGGAGTCGGTTTTGCGACCCGCCGGCGAAGTGTGCTTTTCATCCGACGGCGACAAATTGTTCACCAATACGAGTCGGAAACGATGTCGTTTGGCAAATTGGGTATGCATAGCATTTCTGCTGGGTATGTACATATGTAAGTTTACTACATACAAATGTATATATGTATATTAGACTGCATCACTCCCCATACAAAAAAAAATCGGTACTGTTTTTCCATTGGAATTATAAAATCTATTATATTTTAAGACGTCCACCAAAATATTTCGAAAAAAATATTAAGATTTAAGTGAGCTGGACCGATTTGAAAATACCTCCAAAGATGGAGTTTTTTATGAATAAAAATAGTTTCTTAAAGTTTTTTTGGAAAAAATACCCTCAAATGACAACACGGTTTAAGCTCAAAAAATTTGCGTAAAAATATTTTTAAAAAATTTAAAAAAAAATTTGGACGGAATCGTAATAATGCGATTTTTGATGCTGTTTTTAACTTTTTTTCAAAGATTGGTATAAGAAAAGCGTGAATAACTGAGCCTAAACTCTCCCGATTTAGACTTGTGAGATATCATTGGAAAAGTATTTTCTCGCCCTTTTTATTTCATTGCTAATAAACTCCAGAGAACGTTTAATACAGAGAAGCAGCAACACGCTACTCGCTGGTATTTTGTAATAGATCAGAAATGCTCTAGAAGTTCACCACGTTCAATTTTTAACATCGATAGCTCTAGAAGTTCACCATTTTTTAACAGCG
>NW_023458571.1:4479348-4483970 GCF_013731165.1 Rhagoletis pomonella
GAATAAACGTGTTCGCAAAGGTGTAAGCTGATCTTTTTACTTGACAGACTGCTTTCTCTGCACGTATGTATAAGCATGCACCATACGCGGCCAAACTTGCATCACAAAAGGCATGTATCTGTACATCGGCATCAGGCATTAGCATGTATGTATCTGTCAAAACTAAATCGCGCGACTAATTCATATTCGCTGCAAATGTTCAGCCACGCTGTTTGAATAGACTGTGAAGGGCTCTCGTCCCAATGCAATTTTTCCTTCCAAAGGTACTGTAAGAAAATTTTTGCCTTGGCCACCACAGGCCCGATTAAACCCAGGGGGTCGTATAGTCTAGCAATTGTTGATAAGATTGTACGCTTAGTTATCTTACCTGGAGTTAAAAAGGGCAAAAACGAAAATATAAAGGTGTCTGAGTTAGGCTCCCAAACCAACCCAAGCGTCTTTGTAACACTAGTGCCATCATTAAACTTCAGGAAGTCTTGCCTGTCATGATCAGCGACATCCACCAAAACCCGATCGTCGTTTGAGCACCATTTCCTCAATTGAAATTTTCCCAAAGAAAGCAGTGCCTTTGTTTCATTTAAAATTACACGAGCTTCTTCCACGGAGTTTGCACCAAAAATCATGTTGTCTACATAAAAACCTTTACAAATAGTTTCAGCTCCAATTGGATATACATGACCCTCATAGATGGCGAGCTGCTGCATGGCTCGAATGGCTAGAAAGGAGGCAGGCTTCGTACCATAAGTGACGGTATCTAGTCTAAAAAAACGAAATGGTTCATTAGGAGTGTCCCTCCATATTATGCACTGTAAATAATTATCTGGATATGACAGAGATTTTGCATATATCTGCGGTAAGAGCAATCTTGAATATACGAAATTGTAGAAGAGTGTCAAAAAGGGAAGGTTGAATGGTAGGCCCTGCCATCAATATTGAATTTAACGAACGTCCGTTGGTAGTTGGTGCAGGACCATCAAACACCACCCGCAATTTGGTTGTCGTGCTGTCGGCCTTAAATACACAGTGATGTGGCAAAAAATGTACCGGTACCTGATCGGGTATAATATCCACCGATGACATATGCTTTAAATCGAAAAATTCTGTAATGAAGGATGAATATTGTTTTCTAAGTTCAAGATTACGCTGAAACCTGCGCTCTAGAGTTTTAAATCGACTAATGGCTTATTGATATGAATCTCCAAGCTCGTCGGCAGCTACCCTTTTGGGTAGTCGTACCGAATAGGCTCCAGATTCTAGACGTTGATAATTTTTTATAAAATGCTCTTCACATATATCTTCTTCAGTAGTAGTAGTTGGCGCTGAGCTGCTACACTCCTCTATTTCCCAAAAGCGTTTAACCAAATTGTCCAAATCCAAATCTAAGTCACTCTCGCTTGATCCCTCAGTTGCTGCCAAACAAGAAAGCCTTGACACCTTTACTGTGCTTCCACCAGACACCACCCAACCTACCTTAGTCTTTTTTAGAACTGGCAAATTTCTGGCCAAGCGTATTTGGCCCACGCAGAGTAGGTCGAAAAACAAACCGGCACCAATGGGAATGTCGATCCGTTGGGGTTCAAAAAATAGTGGATCCGCTGGGCGAATATTTGAGGGTATGCTCCAGTCAATACCCTTCAATGAACGGCTTGGTTGGACGTCAGTAATAGTGTGCGTAACAACTGCCGACAACTTGGAAGAATAGTCACTGATGCGTGAGTGTAGTTCCAGATCAACGATATGATCTGCGACAAAACCATTTTGACCTATGCCAGAAATGGACAATGATGATTTGATTTTTCTAAGTTGAAGTTGGTTAACTAATCGATTAGTGATAAAGTTAAGCTGCGATGCAGAATCGAGCAATGCTCTACAAGGTATAAGCGATCCAGCGCGATTTTTTATATAAATGACTGCGGTTGCCCAGAGAACGAAATCAATGTCAGTATCAATGGTTTGGGAACCAGAGCTTACAAGTGTTGCTGCAGAGAAAGAAAATGGCGTCGCTGATGCCGAAAGCGAAGCGGACGGGTCATCCGTGATAAACAATGAAGTTGGCGCGTCTGTCACTATAGCTGAAGTAGAAATTGATGATTGAGCAGCTAACCCAGATGGAAGCGTGCCTTGATGTAGCAAAGTATTTGCAGCAGCCGGACTTGCAGTTCTTTAGAGAATGACCTCCTCTTAGGCAATTCAGACAAAGTTGATGTCTCTCGCCTCTTTATATCGCATAGAAGGCGAAAGGCTAGTAAAGGTTTCGCATTGAACGATTGCATGCTGACTGGAGTTGCACAATACGCAACCGTTTGACGACGTGGCTAGCGAAACTTTGCAGTTGTTGTGTAAGTATGACTTATTTCCTACCTGTTTGGCTGATAACCTTGGTTTAAACGCGTTTTCGAAATTTTCCAGACGTTGGCAACGATTTTCTAAAAATTTCGACATCAAATTCTAAGTTGGGATTTCATTTACAGGCGATTCTTCCTCCCATTCAGAGTTGTCAGATGTGGGGATTTCGCCCCATTTTGGGGATTTCTGAAACCATTTGGGGATAGATTTTTTCGTTTGGGGATGTGGGGATTTGATGGGGATATTTGTTTGGTTTAAAATATTAATATTGAAATTAAAATACATATATTTTACTGCCTGCCCTTAAAAATTTCTAAAAATTTCTCTTCAAAAGATTTTCTTTGTCAAAGTATTATTCGTGGAAAATGCCTTTTTTAATAGCTTTGGCTGAACACACAACGTTCTCTCACTTCATTACACCAAATTGTAAAAGGATCGCTGTGATTGGCATTTACCGAATGAACTGCATATATTTCTGATTTCCTTAGTGTAAAAAGAATTTTACAAAGTGGCAAGCGCACAAAAAAAAAATTACGAACTTACAGACAGCAATGGGAATAGAAACCTTGGGCCGAAGGTATGTTGTTTAATAGTCTCCAAAAACCATTAAAAATAAGAAACCGCTATACGTAAGTAACCAAATGATCTCATATATATGTACACATATACAACTGTGAAAATTTGTAATATAAAAGTATTCAAAACTGTAATTAAAGCGAAGTAACAGAAATCGGCCGCTGTGGTGTAGTGGTAAGCAGTGCGCGCTTCCACTCCACAATGCCTGGGTTCAAACCCTGGTCAAAGCAACATCGCAAAAATATAGAAAAAAGGTTTTTTCTTAACAGCGGTCGTCCATCGGCAGGCAATGGCAAACCTCCGAGTGTATTTCTGCCATGAAAAACAGCTTCTCATAAAAATACAATCGCCGTTCGGAGTGGGCTTAAAACTGTAGGTCCCTCCGCTTTGTGTGACAACATCAAGGCGCACGCCCCAAATCGGAGGAGAAGCTCGGCCAAACACTAACATATGTGTAAGCGCCAATCTATTATTATTATTAACAGAAATGAGAATACATATTTTTTTTTTCTTACTTAAGGGGATTTAAATGGGGATTTAGAAGAAAAATAGGGATTTTTTGGGGATAACTGCGGCTCGATATGGGGATGCGCTATACAAAAATTCTGGCAACACTGCTCCCATTTCGTGCGAGATGCAACGTCCAATTTTTGCGATACTAGCTGAATTAACATACAATCAGCAATCTGCCCTTTCGTACCCATAGTTTGTAGCGCGCGCAAATGGGCGTTTACGTTGTCGCTTAGTTCGCGAAGCTTCGCCACGGAATCACCTTCTACCCTTTTAAGTTGTACTATGTCTCTTATATGTGCCTGAAAATTTAAGCGTTTGTTATCAAACCGAGATTTCAATAAGTCAATAGCCTTATCATAGTTTTGTTCTGAAATTTCCAACGAACGTATTGTATCCAACGCAGCGTCACGCAGGCTGGAGCGAAGATGCTGAAACTTTTCAATCCTCGTCAAATCCACGTCTTGATGCACCACAGTATTGAACATTGAAAAAAAATCAGGCCACTCGGTATAATTACCGCTGAATTTTGGAATATGTAGAACTGGTTGCCTTTGTTTTGGCGGTGCGACGATAATCGATGGCTGTTCGTCCGAAGTTGACCGCATGATCGAGCGATGAGATTCTGCGCCACGGCAAACATACAGCTGGCGCGTCAACTTCGTCTTCGCTTCGATGTAATGGCTAAAAAACATCGTCACTACGTCTTCAGGTTCGTCCTCATCGTCCAAATGCGCTTGAATACCATCAAATCTTTTTTCCAGTCGATCCACCTGCTCCATTCGGACTTCAACTGCTGCTTCGTCGAGCTCCTGGAGTTCTTCAATGTTAAGGGCGTTATTAATCGTTGTTACAGTCATCTACTAGCCGCGTAAGCGATCGGACGTGTAGACTACTAAAAACGCTCTCCTGTGCGCCTCTCGATGACTTATTTCGTGTTTACTCTTGTGACATATTTCCTAAGAACTTCAAACACAAAAGAAATAACATAAAAACTCAAAAATGATTCCCGGGCCGCCGGACAAGTCGTCCAACAGATTTTCAATATTATCAGACGATTATACAACTTTAAAAGACCCCGAATCGATCTGCAAACCAACCACTTTCCTAAATTACCATCGATTACAAAAACAATGAAAAATTCAAAATACTTAGTGATCTCTCCAACTGATACAGACAAAACTCTTACC
>NW_023458571.1:4484070-4489454 GCF_013731165.1 Rhagoletis pomonella
ATGGCATTGCAAGACTTCCTCAAAAGAATCCGAGACAAATGGAGCAATGAAACTCATTTATATAAAACCATAAACCCAAACAAACACTCAATAGTACTACCAACTAATACCACCACAGCAATGAATAAATGTTTCGTTAGGCTACGCCTGGGGCACACTTGTCTTACACACCTTCACTTGATGAAGAAGGAGTCACAGCCAACCTGCCTTTTTTGCAATTCATCTTTACTAACAATTTCTCATATCCTTACAGAATGTTCGCCCTTAAACCCCTACCGAGCAACCTTTTTTCCACAAGATCCCTACTCTAAGTTATCTGTCCCAAATGAAAATAATATCAACAATATATTCAACTTCTTAAAATATTTAAATATTCATAAATTAATTTAATATTTTTGTTCTAAATACCAAATGTAACCGATAGCCCTAGTAGCTAGTGTTCACATTTATTGGACGGCGCCATGGGGCAATGTTTTGTTTGTTAATACGCAATATCCGTGATTCCAAAATCACGTCGGGGTCACCAAATGGTTTCGTGGACGGTAAGCTTTTTTACCGACCAGTGGCAATTACAATAAAAACACAACGAACTGATAGAAAGCTAGTACAAAATAAGCCAGTTTCATTATATTGCTTCACCTTAAAACTAGTTTTCAACTTATTGCAATCATTATACATACATATTTACGCATGTGTGTACATCATAAAATAACACTTGGGCCTGTGCAGTAAAATCACCCGATTTAACGGTAGCGTAAACAATAGATGTAGATATGTATACACATATGTACATGTGCAGTGTATCCACGGTGGAGAGAATACAGAGGTGGCGCCGATGACGATACCGCTACTCGGCTCTCAGTGATTTTGACAGAATCAGCTGTTTTGGTGACGTCATAGTAGAGAAGACAGCAGTAGTGATGTGCTCAGTCAATACTTTCAAGTATTGATCGATATTCGGTAACGATTTAAAATGTATCCAATACTCTCGATACTCGGTACCAAAACATCTAGATTTCAAATAAAAGCGCACACAGGCCAAAGATATGGAAAAAAACGGCTCAGGGGAGACTCGCCAATAGAGCTTTTAATACTGATTCAAATGAAAGATGTATATATGTCGGTTCCAGGCCATAACGCAGAGAAACTCTCACTTGTTTGAAGCATTTTTGTTCCAGCTGAATCGGACGATATCATTTTTGGAGGCCTAGGGGCAGATTCTATAACCAGTTAGCGACAATTTTCGAATCGGTATCGGGTTTGTTGACGTACGATATGAAATATTGTTACACCAACAAGTACGATATCGATCCGAAACTTGTCGCTAACTGGCGAGGGTTTAATGTAAATAATCGGTATCGGATACCGAAAAGGAAGTATAGGGTACCGAAATCTTTTTTAAGTATTTGGTATTACCGAGTATTGGGGACAATTCAGCACATCACTAGTCGCCCTCATTCTCGCCGCTCTCAGTTGTCAACTCTACGATGACGTCAAGCTAAAATTACTCTCACGAATTCTGCTGCAATCGGCGCAATCTTGTATTCTATCATTCTTGCAGTGTATCAACGTATGAAATGAGCACAAAAAGGGAGCAAATCTATATTGAGTGTTATTAGACAACGTATGAAATGAGCACAATAGAGAGTAAATAAATATTGAGTGTTATTAGTGATGTTACTTGTTGATCGACTCGTACCAATAATATTGAAGGTAGATCTTACAATTAAACATGTGATATTATTTGTTTTGACAGTATTTAAATTCTTGATGCTTGTGGAAATTGGTTCTGCTTGGTGATTACTTACATTTGATGTGTTAATGTTGTTTTGTTGATTACTAGTAGTATTTTTTGTTACATTAGCGAAAGAGCAGGAAGATTCGTTGAGAGTGGGGGGTATTTGCATTCTATTTATTCTCATGGCTTTGCGCATGCTGCATTTTTTGTCAGTTTTTATTGTAATAATTTGCTTCATTTGGGTGAATTTTGGGCAAAATTTACTGGAGGTAGCATGATTGCCTGAGCAATTTGCGCAAAACGTACGAGAGCATGGTGTTGGCGTGTGAGGTGGCAGTGCACATGAATCGCATACTGGGGTTTTGCTACATCTCTTATAGCGTTTTCTTTTCTCGAAACAAGGCTGCACTTATTCTGCCTTGTGTTAGCGCTGTCACATTTTAATGTTCTTTTCTCAGCCCTTTCACAAGGCGTCGTAATCTTTTCTCAGCAGGGGCGCTCTGATCCGGCGAAAGTGCTGCCTTTTCTGCCTTCAAATAAAAGTGAGGGTGAGAGTTGCATGGTTGATTTTCAATTTAATCTTGTAAAAATGCAATTATTTGCCGTATCAGAAATAAGTATTTTGCTTTAAAATGGTTAAAGACTTACAGGCCAGGGATGTCTTTTAGCTAACATCCGCAGATGCGAATGCGAATGCGGATGTCAAGTTTTTTTATGAAATAATTAAATTAAGTAAGTAAATTAAAGTATTTAGGTAAATAAAAAAATGAAGAGTTAGTAAATTTTAATAATGCTTGTTTTATTTAGTACTTGAATTGGAACATTATATTTAATAAAAAGTAATGAGAATTGCATCGGGGCTGAAAATGTCGGATATATCCTCCTAATTTTAATCTTCACTTGAAGAATCTAGCATAATGGCGAGATCGTTGTTTGAACACCGCTTACAAGCCAAACCAGATGTGTCAGGTTTTTCTAAAGCTTTTTAAAAAAAATTCTTCATTATCATTCCTTTGGCTGTTTCAGAATTTGGGGAACCTGTAACTTCATTTTAGTGTTTGTAATTATTCTGCGACTGGTTTGAAAAATTTTTGCTTATAGCGAGCTAAATATGTAGGTGGATATGGAAAATAAATTATTATTTTACAGGAATGAAAAATTTGAACAAAATTCTGTTTTCAAAGTCGTGGCTCCCAGCCGAATCGGATCAGAATATTGTTATATTTTATAAGCATTTTAATTATTGGAATCAAGGATGATGAGGGTCTCAGATAGTTACGTAATTCAGACCTATAGCTTTTTAAATATTTGGGCATCGATTCTCTTTAAAGCCAAACATTGACCATTTCTGCTGGAAATCCCTATTGAAGCAGCTTACTCTTTGACTATAAATATCAGAAGGAAGACGTAGGGGGAGAGTTTTACCGCAGAAGTTTTTAGCCAATGATCCAATATGTATCCCTATAAAAAAATATTGCCCGACAAGTAAACAAAATTACTGTTTTTGAAATTTTTGCTAAAAATAAATTCCCCAAAGAGCCCCATTTGAAATTGTTGAAAAGAATATATCGCAAACCTAGATCTAAAGAGAGCTAACTCAAAATTCAGAGGGAAATTTAACTGCCTGTGGATCGTACACATTCAACGCAATTAATACAAAACAGATATAACAGTAGTTTTTTTAGTTAATGTGTATAATCATGAAGAAAAAAGTATTTTCATTAATTGGATGTAAGCCCTGTAACTGGATTAATGCAAACAAATTGCCAAAAATTTTGTTTGAGTTGATCATACTTTAGATCTAGGTGTGCGATATGTAACATCAAAAGCAAATCACGAAAGTTTGGTTTAAAATTACGGTGCACACTTTTTTCTTTTATGTCTAGTAGCTTTTTAAAGATTGATCCAAAAAAAAATCATAATAAAGAAAGAAACCAATGCAGGTATTTAAAGCACAGAAAAAAATGCTATTAAAAGGACAATGTTCTTTTTGACGTCCGTCAAAGGTCAAGTAGGAGTGGGAACTTGTATGACTGCCCATTGATAGCTCGGTTATATAGCTTAAGAAATAAAATGTTTAGAGACACTTTTATCAAAGTTGATAAATATGACATTAGACGAGTTTTGTTACACAAATACTCCCATGTGCGGCGCCCGGGTAACACGACCACAGGCAAAAAATATTGGCTCCAATTTGTCATTTTGTTTGCCAGATATACGTTTTATCGGTACACTTTCACAACATTCGCATTCGCAAAAGCTCCGCATTGATTATTGCGAATGCGAAAGCGAATGCGAATGTTAAAATTAATGCGGAAGCTCCGGCCACGTGAATAATTCATCTTTATTAAGTTCTATAAATAAATTGTGATGGAATAGTATATTTTCTGTTTCATTCTCATATAAAGAACGCAACATTTTCTCAGGTTTCAGGGCAACGCAAAGCAAGAGTTCCCATATAAAAGGGCATGAGATTTCAAACTTTTCTGGCAACTGACACAAGTCGAATGTGAGCAACACGACTCCACTAGCAACAGTTTGACCATCATTACGTTTAAAAAATTTATATACTGACACAACACCTTGATCTCTTAAATTCTCAACTATCTCTGTTTCTGGTATTTCGTTTAGGCAAGGTACGTAAATGATGCCCTTAGAATGGTTAAGTTTATGGTGCATTTCTATTTTCACATCGCAAACTCCGATTAATTTAGTTGTACCGAGAAATTTTCTTGCTACTGCATCGTTTTTAACGAAGAACAGGAGGCTGCCGTCTCTGAGACTTGAGATTTCTATTTTTTCCGTGGAAATGTTCTTTAAAGCCTTGTGTACGGCAAAGCAAGAGTATTTATTGAAGTGAAACTTCTTAAGCGGCGGTTGGTTGGGTGGGAGTAAATTGGAAAATTCAGCGGAAATTGCACACGGAAATGGTGCAACGGAAATGGTGTAACGGAAATGGTTGGGGCTGAAACAAGTAGTTCATGTGTGTATGCAACGGAAATGATGCAACGGAAATGGTGCAACGGAAATGGTTGGGGCTGAAACAAGTACTTCTTGTGTGTATGCATATGGTATGAATTTAACAAAAACTTGCTAATAAAAGGTCAGAGGATAACACTTAGAAATAACAATACAATAATGAAGGTAAAGGTGAATTGGTACATATATAATGAAAACTATAAAGGCAAAGGTAAAAATAAAAACAAAAACAAAGATGTGTAAAGATATAGGCAAAAATGAAGACCAAGGTAAATTTAAACACTTCACTTATATATACATATATAAGGGCAAAGGTGAAGGGGAATATGTTGATGAAGAAAATGATAAAAATAAAAGTAAAAACAAAGATGAGGATGAGGATATCGATAAAAGTAAAGATGAAGATAGGCGAAGAAAAAATAAAATAAAGGTAATTAAATAGGAAAGGATATAGAGAGAGACACAGAGACTCAATCTGGGAACTATTTTGGGATTTTAGAGATTTTCTAGATTCTCGAGACTTATTGATTAAATAATCGATATTTTTATTGGTTTTGTTATCGATATTTATCGATTTTGTTATCGATATTTATCGATTTTGTTATCGACATTCATCGATATTGTTACCGATATTTACCGATTTTGTTATCGATATTCATCGATTTTG
>NW_023458571.1:4489554-4494708 GCF_013731165.1 Rhagoletis pomonella
ATCGATTTTGTTATCGATTCTTATCGATTTTGTTCTCGATATTTATCAACTTTGTTAGCGATGTTTATCGATTTTGTTATTGATTTTGTTATCGATTTTGGAATCGATATAAATCGATTTTGTTATCGATATTTACCGATTTTGTTATCGATATTTATCGGTTTTGTTATCGATGTTTATCGATTTTGTTATCGATATTTATCGATTTTGTTATCGATATTTATCGATTTTGTTATCGATATTTATCGATTTTGTTATCAATATTTATCGATTTTGTTATCGATATTTTTATTGATTTTCTAATAGACTTAGCTACCAATGGTATTATCGATGTTGCTATTGAAATAATTATCGAATTTGTCATCGATTTTGTTGTCGATATTTTGATGGACGTTATAATCGATTTTGTTATCGATAGAGTATGAAGATAAAAATGAAGATAATGGAAAAACAGAATAACATGAATGTTATTAAAACGAACAGTGGTAGGGGTAAGGATCTACATTGATAGAAAAAAGGCGAAAAAATATAACCTTAAGCAAAAGCAGATGTGTATATGTATAGATAGATAAGTAACGTAAGTTTCACTTCTACAGTGTGGCCCAGGCGCACTTACTTTATTTAATGGTTTATTTGAATTTATTGCGCTAGCCACAAGGTATTTCGGGTTATCTTTTTTTATTGAAGGTAGAGCAGGGAATATTTCTTTTGTTATGGATTGTGGTTTTTTTTATTTTTGCTTTTGGACTTGTAGATAACGGGCCGAGCCTGAATTTTTCCTACCACCGAGAGCAGTGATAATACGTTTTTCTTACCAAATAAAAGTCTAATATAGGTAATTCACAAAAGGCGTGGGAAAAAAAACACACACGAATAGAATGCGAAAGAGGATTCACCGATACCACTGTTGAGCACAACCGTACGCTTTAAGTGTCAGTCGATGACTGCATGTTAATATTTTAGAGCAGGCTTTCCCAAAGTGGGTGAGCGTATGCCTGGGGTGCCGCTAGTAGCTAGAGTATACTAGTGGTGCGGGCAAATTCTTTAGACTTTCCATACACAACGAAGTGGTTTGATCAAACTTCAACATGGCGGCCAGAAAATCAAGAAATTTTGATTTTTATTAAAGTTACCTTCAGCAGCTCGTCAAACCCCATACACATATTTCGCTCTTAAGCGTAGTTCCCCAGTACGTTTTGTCAACGTAAAATTAAATCAGAAAATTTTCAGAAAAATAGCCGAAAACGAACCATTTTTAACAACCACTTTCGGTACTTTTGTAGACCTTATCCGAGTTTCATCCACTTTTCTTCCCGTTTTCGGATTAGTTTTCGGTTTTTTGTTGGCTGGGCTGTTCTCGTAACAAGCGCAGCAGCTTCGCTAACGTGTATATATTACTTATTCTTTGGACTTTACAATCACTCTGTGAAGGAGCAAATCAACACGATTTTACAGGCAGTCTTCTCGTGTTAGTGAGGTACCCATTCGCAATGCAAATCGAAGAAGAACTTTTGATGAGCGAAGTACTTGAGACTTACACCACTACCCTCGAAATTTTTAAAGCTATCGACAAATTTGTACAGAACAATGGTTTGAAATGGAGCAAGTGTGCGGATATTTGCAGTGGCTGGAAAAACGAAAGGTGCGATGTCTAGGATGAAACAAGGGGCAGAAAACGTCACGAGAAGCCACTGTATGATCCGTTGGTATTCCCTGGCGAGTAGGAAGATGCCGCCACTAGATTTAAAATCCGTATTGAATGACGCTGCGAAGATAATAGAGGCCTGCGAAATTAAAATACATCTCTGGTTTTTTCTAGCACGTTGAGATTTTTTTTATTGGTGACATGCAAGGCGAATTTGTATAAGGTGGTGTTACTAGATCAGCTGATTTTGTGTATGTGTTTCGCCTCACGGCTTCTAATGTCAAATTGAAAAATTTTGTTTGAATTTCCACACACACACTTACAGATTTTGACAGTTTATGCCGCCAAAGCAAAAATAAAATACATGTAAATTTTTGTTTTTGTTCTCCTGCTATCACCTTATATTAATTCGCCTTGGTGACATGTATATCGAGGTGTCGATGCATCGATGTTTTCTGTAAACTGACATATCAAGTACATCGAATGGCCGAACATCGTTTTGTCTGAAGTTCATAGAGAGGAAGATGCAGTTTTATAGCTCATAAAATGTTAGTATAATAAAGTGCAAGTTTCAATTGCTTTAATTTGTAATATTTTTTCTTTGGCTGACTTGAGCTTTGTTATACTAAAATTTTATGAACTATAAAATTAGTACATACCGAAAAAGGTTTTCAGTGTTTTATTTCCATAGTAGAGGAAAACTTTATGCGTATCGATGCATCGATGTACGCGCTCCGATGCATCGACAAATATCGATGTAAGTTTCGATGCATCGATGCGAGGAATAACATCGATGTATTTTTGCCACTCACATCCCTATGGCGAAGGCAAGATGCCGCAGTTAGCTAACTTGATTTGTTGCAGAAGTCAAACCGCCGCCTTTGGTTTGTTGTAGGGATGTCGAAAAAACATCGATGCATCGAAAACATCGATGGTTTTTTTCGATACATCTAAAATTTTTAACTCGATGTAGGCGTGGTCGATAGTATCGACACATCGATGTAAAAGTGTCGATGTATTTTGAAAAAGGCACGTCTCTATTTAAATACCGTCCATTTAATTTTGTGAAGTTCTCAGGTAAGTGCTCAATTCTTATAATTTTACATTTTTATTGTGAAACAATTAAATAATGGAAGTTATTGATTTAAAAGAAGGATATTTTAACACAATGCCTCCAAAAATTATAGTTTGGCGTTTCTTTGAGAAAGCGAGTGAAGGCAATGCGATCTGCAAACTTTGCAAAAAAATTCTTAAAACGGCGGGTAACACGTCGAATTTAATGTGCCATATTAGAAATGTGCACAAGGATACATATCATGCTATAACTAAAAACCAAAATAGTGAGAAGAAAACTGTTGAAAAAGAAGTTTTAGGCGATTCACAAAAAATGACTGAAACCGCAGCGAAGTCAGTCCGAACTCCAAAATCGCCATCGACAGGTGCATCATCGGGTACACCATTTTATTCGCCGTCTTCACGACCTCAGTCAACGGATGTACATTCGCAGCCATCTATTGTTTCCAGTTTTGATAATGCCAACGCTTTCTCTTCAAGTGGAGAAAAAACTTTACGAGTAAATGAAGCTCTTATGTACATAATTTGCAAAGACTACCAACAATTTTCTATCGTCGAAAACGAGGGATTTCGTCACCTACAGAAGATAGTCGCACCGCGCTATAAAATTCCATGTGAGCTAAATAATTAATTTTAAAAAAATATGCATACTAATCTAACAATTTTTCTGCAGGTAGATCAACATTAACAAAGTGGGTCGATGCCAAATATGATGAGTTGGCTTTCATTTTTCGCGATAAAATAGCTTTTGTTGAAAATGCGACGCTTGATGTGAAGAGTTTTCTAGGAATCACGGCGCATTTTGGTGTTGATGTGCAGTTCCATTCAGTGACACTAGAAGTGTATGAGTTAGATGAGCGGCACACATCTGAATATATTGCCGAAAAGCTTCTAAAAGCGTGTGTAGAGTGGAAAGTGGAAACCGATAAGGTGTCAGCTGTAATAATTGACAACGCGGCAAGCATGGTGAAGGCTATAGATCTTGCATTTGGAAAGAAAAAGCACGTACCCTGTTTTGCCCATACCTTGAATCTAGTGGCTGAATCCGCGATTCAATATACGTCAGCAAACATCATAGTTAAAAAAATTAAAGAGAGTCACCTACTTCAAACAGAGCTGCACTGCTAGCGACGAATTACGTAAAGCAACAAGTGATGAAACAAAGCTTATTCAAAGTGTGCCAACACGCTGGAATAGTACATTTTATATGATTCAACGTTTTCTGTCTATTAAGAGCACTATTGGTGAAATTCTCCTACGTTGCAACACGGCTCCTGCTATGCTTAGTGGCTCCGAATTGTCTTCAGCTTCTGGCATTATCCAGCTCCTTCGTCCTTTGGAAGCAGCCACAAAAGAAATATCTGGCGATCAGTACTGCACCGCAAGTAAAATAATTCCTATGGTTTCGTGCTTGGTTCAAAAAATTAACTCGTTTTCCAATAATGACCTTCTAGTCAAAGAAATTCAACAACACCTTTTAAAGGAAATCTCCAAACAAATGGGAGCTCTTGAAATGGTAAATTTGATTTAGCCTCATTCGTTTTCAATTGTAACTCTTCTTGATTTTAATTTTTTGTTTTATAGGTAACTCCCCTTGCAATCGCTACCATCTTGGATCCACGTTTTAAGAAAATTCACTTTTCTGATCCTTTGGCTTGCTCTACTGCCGGAAACCAAATTAAAGTGATGGTGAAAGATCTAGCACAAGGTGAAGATGTTAAAGACTCAGATTCTAGTATCTCTGACAGAAGCGAAAACAGTTTTTCTCTTTGGAGCGACCACCAAAGGCTCGTGCACAACAACTGGAAGTCAAACAAAATGGACGAAAATCTGTCGGATCAAGTTTCAGTCTACTTAAGAAGCCCAGTTTGTCGACTGAACGATAACCCGCTCGATATTTGGAAAGATATCAAGCTTCAGTTTCCCATATTATACAAAGTGGCTTATAAATATCTTACGATGGTTGGCAGTTCGGTGCCCTCTGAAAGGCTATTTTCTAAGGCGGCTCAAGTTTTAAATCAGCAGCGGAATAGACTAAAGGGAAAGCGTTTAAACAAATTGTTGTTCTTGCAATGCTTGAACAAACAATATTGGAAAATTGACTGAAAATATAAAATGTTAAAACTATGTTTAAAACAAGTAAGAGCAGCGCTGTCTTCGGCTGTGCCGAAGGCTTCATACCTTTCATGAACATCTGCAAATTTTACTTTGACAGATTACTGCTTTTGAATACATCTGCATACATCGATAGAGGAGTTACATACTTATATAAAAAATCGCATCTAAACAATCAGAGGTATGGAAGATATACTTTATATGGCACCAATCTAAGTGATTTTCACTGCTGTGTGATCGGTATGTAAACCGGTAACACAATTTATTGAGTTTAGTTTCCTACATAAAGGAGATATATGGCAAAAACTGGTATCTGAACA
>NW_023458571.1:4494808-4495504 GCF_013731165.1 Rhagoletis pomonella
AGTTTCCTACATAAAGGAGATATATGGCAAAAACTGGTATCTGAACAATCAGTGCTATAGGAGATAAAGCTTATACAGCATAGATTTTGATGATTTTCTCAGTAGACTTTGTATTATTATTTATAAAATATCTTACGAAATTTATCGGTTTTAGCTGTTCAAATAAAGAAGTTTTACAGTAAAATCCCATATCTGAACAATCAGATGTATGGAAGATATATGTTGTAGTCATCCGATCCTTGTTATTTTCACTGTAAGTATTCTGTTAATGATGAGTGAAAATGGTGCGAAATTTCATGGTCCTAGTTACATAAATGGATGAATTATAACGAAAAATCTCATATCTGAACAATCAGTTGTATGGGAGCTATAGGTTATAGTTACCCGATCTTTTTAATTTTCACTGTAAGTTTTCTGTTGATAATTATTGAAAACAGTGCGGAATTTCATGTTCCTAGCTATATAAATGGAGGAGTTATAACGAAAAATTTTATATCTGAACAATCAGTTGTATGGGAGCTATAGGTTATAGTGACCCGATCTTTGTAATTTTCACTGTAAGTATTCTGTTGATAATGGGTGCAAGTACTGCAAAATTTCATGTTCGTAGCTGCATAAATGGAGAAGTTATAACGAAAAATGTCATATATGAACAATCAGTTGTATGGGAGCTATATGTTATAGTGGTCCGATTCT
>NW_023458571.1:4495514-4498232 GCF_013731165.1 Rhagoletis pomonella
GTCCGATTCTTCCGGTTCCGACAAATGATTAATACATTATAAAAATAGACCCACCTACCAAATTTGATACGGATATCTCGAAAACGGAGAGACTAGATTGCATACAAACAGACGGACAGACGGACATGGCTAAATCAACTCAGCTCGACGTTCTGATCATATAAGTATACATTTTAATGGGTCTATCTCTTTTTGTTCTGGTACTTACAAACATCGGACCAAAGTTATAATACCATTTCATGCTCATGAAAGGTATAAAAAGCGATTGAAAAACTATCTCAGGGGGGAGATTCTGTAACCAGCGATACTGTAAAAAGCGATACCGATCCGAAAATTGTCGCTAACTAGTTACAGAATCTCCCCCCAGGGCAGTAGCTTTTAAAATTTATCTGCCTTTTAAACACAAGTTTTGTTCTGGAAAAATGTGTTTGAAAGGCAGATAAATTTTAAAAACTACTTGAAAAAACGGCACTAAATTAATTTTAAGTGATTAATGAAAAGCTTGTGAGAAATTGATTAATTTTATAATCTCCAACTCCCAACTTCTTTTACCAATAAATTCGGTCTGATATATATTTATATTATATAGTCCTGTTATTGTGTGCATTTGGCAAGAACCATCGGACAAGTAGCAACAGAGGAGCTATTTTGACATTTAATAGCCTAAAAGCAAAAACAAAATGCACGCAGCTTCTTGTTTTTCTCCGCGCTGTTCGATGTCACTCGGAATTTGGCTTTTTGTTAGGTACATTGCTGATAAGGAACTACTCGATGTATTTGTTCCGATGCATCGTTTTTACAAAAACATCGATGTTTGCTCTCAAATCGACATCCCTAGTTAGTTTAAC
Source organism: Rhagoletis pomonella (assembly GCF_013731165.1). Classification (NCBI taxonomy): domain Eukaryota; kingdom Metazoa; phylum Arthropoda; class Insecta; order Diptera; family Tephritidae; genus Rhagoletis; species Rhagoletis pomonella. The sequence goes on from NW_023458571.1 coordinate 4,496,363, forward strand.
ATTTTCCGGTTGAATAAAAACTGCAAAAACCTCGATGTTTTCATTCGATACATCGATGTAATTTTTTGAAACATCGATGTTTTCACCGTAATTCACATTTCCACAACCGACTAGTTAAGACAACTGCTTACCTAGCAAGACTGACCCGACTGCGCACTTGTTCAGCCTTTTACACCTGTAAGCTGCGTGTTAGTCGAGAATTCATCGTGTGCTGTCCCGAGCTATGTAGTTTGGTGAACGAAATGGTTGGTGACTGGTTCGGGCACGCTGTTGGTGTGCTGCTAGCCCATGATTCAATAATACAAGGTTAGATAATTATTGACAGCTGCGGTTTGACACTCCCTTACAAAAGGTTGCATTTGCGAAGGACAGAGAAAGGGAAAGAATGCAATCCCTTGTTGCGATAATGGTAGTAGAAAAGTACGCAAAGTAGGCAATTAGTAGTGAAATTCCTTTTGTAAATTCTAAAGTATTTGCAGGAAATCTGGCATTTTAAACGAAATGTTGAACGTAATATTGATATATCTACGTGAATTACGTAATTTATATGCAATTTAGCTGTATAAAAACTGCAAAATGACTCAAAATTAAAATAAGACTACTATGAGATTGATATAAACATCCAATGCTTATGTTTTCATCAGTTAAATATGCTTCATATGCATATACAAATAAACATATTGCACAAAAGCTTATACTTTTATTTCACACGAAAGCTACACTGTTTCCATGTAAATTTGCAAAGAAGCAACACGGTGCCACTGCTAAGGGAGCGGTGCGAGAGAGACAACTGTCAGTTTATCGAACCTTGTATTATTGAATCATGCTGCTAGCCGTAGTTTCCAACTTGGTGCTTTAAACAGTTGGTGCTTTAAACAGTAAATTTAGTGCTTTTTGAAAATTAAAACGCCAATAAAAATAGTTTAGTGCCTAGTGCTTTTTTAGTGCTTTTTTCTGAACTCGGCAGCGGAGCTGTAAAATGATTGAATTAGTAGGCACTCGTTTCAAAATTTTGATTGTTTGGCTGTATAAGAAAAAACCTCATTCCTGAGTGGCTTAAATTATTTTGAAACAAAAACAAACGTAATGTGTTGTTGAATGGCAGAGTTCCATTCAGTATAGAATGTGAACTAACAAAAGTATTCGCAATCATCGTGATTGTAAATTTTGGTTGAATGCAAACAGTTTTGATCATTCAGTACTACACTGAAAAAATATGCCTTGAAGAAAATATTTATAGGAGAAAATAGTCGTTTTACTTCTGCTTTTCTACTACTGCTACAATTTGGTAAAGCATTACCTATGACCAGAAAGTACGTACCAGCTTTGGATATTCTGTCAATGCTTTTTTAAACCAACTGCATGTTTTTGAAGGAAACTTGCGGCCAATTTTATTTAACGAACTAAATTTTTATTTGTACAAAGAAATATTTTTATTTCTCAATACCAGGCGCTCATACATATGAAGTAGCAAGCTTTCTATACGTATAAATTTGTTTGTAGAACCATGATAAAAACATAACAAGGTAAAACCATTGAGAGGCAGTCTGACGTTTGCCAACAATATAATTTTAAAATCAAAACTCAAACTCACACACACAACCTCATTTTCAATCTCAAACAACAACAATTGTGAACAATTTAATTTTTTTATTTTCAGTTTTATATGATTTTAAAATGTTGGCAAACGTCAGAAAAAAATAATGGCCGATGAAATGAGAGAATGAATTCACCTTGTTATGTTTTTATCATGTGTAGAACTTTAGTTTGTAGTTTTTTGTACTTTACAAAGTAGAATTTTGGAAATTTAAAAATTTATACAAACCAAGGCACATTAAACAGGTAGTATCAGTAGAGCAAAAACAACATT
>NW_023458571.1:4498332-4520778 GCF_013731165.1 Rhagoletis pomonella
AGTGCTATAACTTCTACCGCTTAGACTTTGTTGCTTTTTAATTTTTTCCTAATAAAGAATCGTGGTACAAAGCTCAATAAAAATATTAAAAAAAAATATTTTTTTAAAAATAAGCTTTTATTTAACATGTTTAATCAAATCAATCGCGCGAATAGCAAACCGGCATTTAAATATCTGCATACCTACATACATATAAATACATACATACCTAACCAATTATGCATGTACGCTGAATTCGCCGATAAGCTTTTTAAAAAACGAAGTAAATTAGTACAAATTGTTAGTAATTTTCATTAGAGTTTGAATAACTCCTTTCACTAAATGGCTTTTAGTAACTTTAACGAGACTTTAACTTATTTTATTTTATTCCTTTTAGTGCAGTTTTGACCAAATTTGCTTGCTAAAAATCTTTTGTTACACTACTTTATTTCATTCCTTTGATTGTACATGCTAAATAAAAGCTTGTTTTTAAAAAATATTTTTTTTTACATTATTTTATTTTATAATTTTTAGTCCATTTATAAAAGCGTTGTATATTAAAAAGCGCTATTTTATTTTATGTAAAAAATTTTGCAATAGATATTAAAATAATTCAACTTGCAATGAAAGAGAACAGAAGACTTGGCAAGCAAAATGTTTGCTTACGTTTTGTATTAACATACATATGTACATATAGCAGCAGTTAATTTTATTTAAAGAAATGGCGTGTCGTCCATTTCCGCTGTAGCATGGCATATATTTAGGCGCAATATTTAACTCCTTCTGGCGGGGCGCCGGCAGCTTTAACAATTTTATAGTGGTTTTACGTTCTTTGGCAAATTACGCTCTGTTAACCATAAATCTTACTATTTTTTGACCGCCTTTGAATCAAGACCCCTGGACCATACGGAGAATTAATTTAAATTACATTTTAAATTTCCGGGTCATCGTGATTGGAACTATGCTGAAAATTTCAAGTCTCTAACTTGTCGGGAAGTCAGTTTAAAATCGATTGGAAATTTCCGCGATTTGCGCGGGATGACCAAGTTAAATAAAAGCTTATAAAAAGGATATTATATATATATGGATAAACTATGGACTGAGTGATAAAAGCTGCTATCATTTGATGGTTGTTATGCTTCATTATTTCATGTTCTGCAGATTTTCCAATCTTTAAAAGAAAAAAATTATAGATACTACTTTTCTTGGAACATTTTGCACTCGGTTTTTAAACAACCAAAACTATAAATATGTACAATATGTTCATGTGGATCAAGCTGCGTTTCATGCGTGGTGGAGTCCAAGCACAACCATTCATTCGTAGGACATGGCTTAGCCCGCGTAGCCGCTGTGCATTGATACGCGACACTATGTCAATATCGTTTTAAAGTTCATACACCTCATTATTCCATCATCTAAACTTACATATTTTTCTTAGTGTATAAAATTTGATTGAAACTGAATTAGAGAATGCACACATAGCAAAGTGCTCATTCATCTGGAAGCTAATTCATAATTGAATTCTGTTTACTTCAGCATTCTCAGTTTTTCATTCAGGTTTTTACTACCTTACTGTGTGAAATCAATTTTTTTGAATGATTGAAGATTGAAAAAAATATAAGCCACACTACCAGACCAAAGGAAAATGAATGAAATCCTACTTGTAAATATTTCATGATTAAAATTTTAAATTATTTCGGTGTTTTACAGCTCTGCTCGGTAGATAGTTAAAACATGAAATAATTTTAAATATTTAAAGCTGTGGCAGCACTGAATTCACTAGAATCTACAAATTTAAATGCACTAAAATGCAACCATGATTGGTAAAGTCCACATCCGGCGGAAGAGCCAGCCAGGTTCGAATCCTGGGGAGCAAGATTCTTTTTATTTTTTATTTTTAATTGAATTGTTTCATTTGTTATTGTAATTTTTAAGTTTTATTACTTAAAAAAAATATATTTAATTTAACTTAATTTTATGGTTTTTATACAGGTATGTACGTTCTTTTCTCAGACTTCTGATTGAAAAATAATTTATGTACTTTAACTTCTTCTTCTACCTTATTGGCGCTGTAACTGCCTAAGCGATTTTGACCGAGTTTTAAAGAGCACGCCAGTCGTTTCTCTTCTGTGCAAACTGACGCCAATAGGAAATGCAAAGTGAAGCCAAATCCTTCTCCACTTGCTCTTTTCATCGCAGTGGCGCCTCCCTCTTCCCGTGCTACCACCAGCGGGTTCCGAGTTTAATACTTTCAGAGCTGGAGCATGTTGTCCATTTCCTGCACTATGTCCATGTCGTTGTAAAGCACATACGGCCCATCGTCTGCGGAACTCGCCGTCGCCAACGCGTAAAGGCCCGTAAATCTTCAGCAAAATCTTTCTCGCGAATACTTCAAGAGCCGCTTCATAGGGTGTTTTCATTGCCCTTGCCTCCGCGCCATACAGGCATGATGAGTGACTTATAGAGTGTGATTTTTGTACGACGGGGGAGGAATTTACTTCTAAATTGCCTACACAGTCCAAAGTAACACTTGTTGGCAAGAGTGATTCTCCGTTGGATTTCCCGGTTGAAGTTGTTATTAGTTTTGATGCTGGTTCCCAAATAAAAGATGTCGTCTACTTTTTCAAACTTTGTAACTGTCAATTAGGGCTGGGAAATTCATCCGGATTTTTCAACTATCCGGACAAACCGAATATTCGAATATCTGGGTACCTAAATGAAAAATCCGTTTACTCTGGACCTGAGATAATATTCGGCTATCCGAATATCCGGATTTTTCGTTATCACGATATTTTCATTTCCCAATACCTGGCGCTCATAAATGTGTAGTAACAAGTTTTCTATTTCTACGCACAAAATTGTAGGTATACATTTTTAAATTTCCAAAATTCTACTTTGGAATTTCAAAGGCTTCTACATACGAATTAAAAAGTTCAACAAACAAATTCATGCGTATAGAAAACTTGCTACTTCATATGCATGAGCGCCTGGTATTGGGAAATCAAAGTATCGTTTCGTAAAAATAAAAAAAAAAATATAAAATTGACCGCGAGAGTTTTTCCATGGCTTTAAAGTATCATGGACGGAATAATGAAAGCTGTTACGACACTTTTGGTCGTGGTGCATGCTTTACCAAATTGTAGCATTTCTAAAAAAGTGATGACAAGAAAAGTGCCATTTGTTTATATTGTGACAAAACGATACAAAACAAAGGGTCAACTTCAAGTCCGTCAAGAGCTAATTCACTCTATCCTGTGCATAATTGAATTCACGAATATTATGAACCAGTTTGTTGATTTTTTTTTTTGGATATACGAAAATACGAATATTAGCTAGATCTTCGTAAATTCGGATATCCGAATAATTAGACACGCGCTAATTAACCGGATATCCATACTCTCCGGATTTTATTCGTGTCAACGGATAGTCCGCATGGATATCCGGATATTCGAATATGCGGATAGTCCCCTACTGTCAACAGTGGTATGGATGCCAAGACACTTAAGGCCCGTCCGCATAGAACTTTGGCGTTGCGTTGGCGTTGGCGTCGTTTCAACACCTGACTATAAATACATGAATTCAAATGCAGCCGTCCACATAGCCAAAATTCGACAACGCTCACGCCAACACAAAGCAAAAAGATGGCCAACTCTCAACTTTTCGCGTGCGTCGCTCGTCAGCTGTTGCAAACAAATAAAATTATGTGAAATATTTTTCCTTTTTATTCAAGTGCGGGCAAGAAATATCGTTTTTAATGCAATTATTGATATGAAATATTAATTTATCTGTCGTTAGTATGTTAATTCAGTGGCCCAAGCATTCGCTGTCAAGCGTTCATTGTAGCAAGCATATTTTTAACGTGCGTTCTGTCAAGCTAACGCCAACACCCAAGCCAATGCGAGAGTTCTATGTGGACCGCCCTTTATGCCCTGTATGTTTGTGTGATGATAGGAGATACTTCGCTTTGTCCTCATTAACTCTGTTAATTTTTCTAATTCCGAGAATTCTGAACAGACGTAGCCCTTGTTGTTACCGATTAATGTCGATGTCGTCAGCATACGCTCTTGTAATTTTATGTCAAAATACAAAAATAGCACGCTATTTCCAAAACTATAATATTCTTTTGCCCTCGGGCCCGGAGATCTCAAGGGGGCCCCATGCTCAGACCCCAGAGTATATTTCATAAGATGTTGATAAACCGCAAATCACAAAAGAAGTGAAATATTGGGGGTCTTCATCTAAAGTGATAAAGGGATAAATTGCTTAAATTTATCAGTTTATCCGCCTTCTTTCATGAATGCTCCTTGGTAAATAATTGCATAAAACTGTTTATTATTTAACTTATATAGCTAATTACGTTTCATTCTTACCTCGTCCGTTGTGTTCATCTGCTTTTATGTGTTCGTAGCAAAAGCGACTACCTGGCAACCTGTAAGGATTGAATTTTGCTGAAATTTATACATTTATCCACCAAAGTCGTTTGATTAGGGTTGCCAGTTTTTTTGTGCGCGAAATAAGTACATCAGACTTTTTCATACTAAAAAAATCAGTACTTTTCATTACATTTTTATTCAAAGCAAAATTATGAATGTAAGTAACAGAAAATAATTTAAAACGCCTGAGTTCTTGTTTTTAACAATCATGCCTATTACGGTATCCGACGGATGCCATCCGCACGGATCTAATCAGATTCGCACTATCGGAATAAGCGAGTGAGAAGGATTAGATTCGTGCGAATGGTATCTGTCGGACCGGAATAGGTCTGTTTCCGAGGGATCCCATTCTCATGAATCTAATCCTTCTCCTTCGCTTGTTATGACAGTGCGAATCGGATTAGATCCGTGCGGATGGCATCCGTCGGATACCGTAATAGGCATGAATATTTTGGTATATAAATAAAATATAGTTCATAAAAAATAAAAGCGTTTTTCATTTTAACATGAGTGTACACTTCATTATACACAGGAGCCAATAAATTATTTTATATTTGTGACTTTTTGAATAGCAATAACACTGTACGGCAAAATCAACTTTTTTTCTGAGTATTGGACCCAAGGCATATTAAACAAGGTAGAAGTGATTTTGACATATCTCTCTTTTGAACACCGACTATAATGTCAAATGATGAATAACTTTTAACCCTTTTCAAGTTGGCATTTTCTAATTTTCATTAAAAATTCAACTGTGCTTTGAGATAGTTTTGAATAGTGAGATTTTTTTTTTGTTTTTTCGACATGCATTTATAGATACATACATATACAAAAATGAAAAGGAGCAGGAACTACGAGCGTTGCAGTGTGTGGAAAGTGGTGCGATACTTTAAGGCGCCTAGTTGCGAAGTTAGAAGACTTGGTTGCCTGAAGCCACGGAATTTCAGAACTGAGTAAGAGAATTTTCTTACAATATTATGCACACATAACCGCGTCAGAACCTAGATTTACACTGATATACATACGTATGTAGAAGAAAACATAAAATCGTTTTTTATAAGTGGGGATATTTTTTAGAAATAAATATTTAACTAAACGCGCAAAAACATTGGGCGAATAGAAACAAAAAAAATTTAAAACCAGGGTGTCCAGATTGTTTAAAAAAAGCGCAATTTCTGAAAAAAAAATCGCAAAAAATCGCCTATTTTTTTAATGAAATTCATGAAATCAATTTAACAAATCTTTTATTTTAAAAATGAAGTCTTGTTGTAATATAGTTTTTAAAACCAAAAACGAATATAATACCTTCATAAAGTAATAATAAATAACACAAATCACTTATGTAATAGAGATGTACAGACAATTTTCTTTAAAAATACGCATATTTTTAAAAACATTTGTTTCAACACATTTTGCAATAGGACTGCGAAATTATTGTATTTATTATAACTCACATTAATTGATTAATCGCACAATCTGCTTTTAAGCGCTCGGCGCTAAAATAAAATAGAAACCTATAATGAGGCGAGATCAGCTATTTCCACAATTTCTTCAAAATCACCTATAGTGTCTGAATCATTTACATTTCTGTTGTTGTCATATATTGAGCTATTCAATCTTGATAGCATACTATTTGAAAGTTTTGCAGCAGAAACTATTAGTCTTCATATATATTCACACTTTATTCGAATTATTGAATTAAGGCTTTCCAACCTCATCCTATTTCGAATCTTAGTTTTTGTTGAATTCATTACGGAAAAAACGCGCTCAACAAAAGCATGTGAGTGCGACAAGGATAATAATATAAAGGCTACTTTACTTATATTTCCAGAAATTTGATTGCCTGTTGCGGTTTCCACTCCGTAAGCAATTATTCAAAATTCTTCAGAGTCGGATGGAATGGTTCTGAAAAAAGTTATTCCATGGGAAAGTTAAAAGATTAAAATATTCAGTTTATGCTGCTTTTCTTTCCTTCAAAGTCAAATTGTGAATTGGCAGGTCCCTGAAACTCGCCCTCTTGTGATTCACACACGTTTCTGGTGACAAAATCAAAGCTTTTTTAAAAGTATGTATTTAATTGATTAGGTAATCGTTTCAAAATCGTTTCTTGGATAAGGGTGATTAAACATTTTTGACAGTCTTTTAATATGCTTCTTAAGTCAAGTCTTCTGTAAAATCATCGTGGAAAACTAAGTTTTGTATATTTTTATAATTGGAAAAAATTTATTTGAAGCGAAAAAATCGCCAAAAATCGCCAATGGCGATTTCCAAATTGGCGCGAAATCGCCAAATCTGGACACTCTGTTTAAAACAGTTTCATAAAACATTTATTTCATTTAATGACGTGGTTTTCCTTATGAGGTATTCTTTTCTGTTCATATGTATATGTGCATATAAGATGCGAATGCAGCTAAAATTCTTTGAAGGTAATATTGCAGTAATCCTTAAAATTAGTATACGTACATACATATGTATGTATTTATGCTGATGCATTTCCATGGTGAAATTATAAGCAGGTGAAGTAATAAAAAAGCTTTCTCGCTTTATTTTCCTGACATTCGGCTATCTTATACAAATGTTTAAAGGCAAATTTTCAAATAAGATAGGGTCAAATCTTTGATCTCGCTCTTATTACTACACCTAGTATAATTTCACGATTTACGATTTGAGGGCATGCACCTACGATTTGAGGGCATGCACCGGGTGCCTCTGCCCGGCAGGTTGATGTCCTCGTAAGGACAAAAGCTGACATCACCGCCATCCAAGAAATGCGTTGGACGGGGCAAGGCAAACAATGTCTGGGGCCTTGCGACGTCTACTACAGCTGCCATGTAAAGGAGCGCAAATTCGGTGTTGGATTTGTGGTGGGAGAGAGACTCCGTCGCCGAGTACTGTCGTTCACCCCGGTGGACGAGCGTCTACCCACAATCCGCATCAAAGCGAGATTCTTCAACATCTCGCTCATCTGCGCCCATGCCCCGACGGAAGAGAAGGATGAGGCATCCAAGGATCTCTTCTATGAGCGCGTGGAGCGCACGTACGAGCGCTGCCCCCGTCATGATATCAAAATCGTGCTTGGCGACTTCAATGCCAGGGTGGGCAAGGAAGGGATCTTTGGAACCACCGTCGGAAAATTCAGCCTCCACGACGAAACGTCTGACAACGGATTGAGGCTGATGGACTTCGCCGGGCCCGAAAATGGTAGTATGCAGTACTAGGTTCAAGCATAAAAAGATCCATCGAGCTACGTGGCTGTCTCCGGATCGAAAAACGAGAAACCAAATCGATCATGTGGTGATAGACGGAAGGCACGCTTCCAGTGTTTTAGACGTACGCACACTCCGAGGCCCAAACATCGACTCGGACCACTATCTTGTTGCAGCCAAGATACGCACCCGCCTCTGTGCAGCAAAAAATGTGCGCCCAAATATGCAAGGAAAGCTTAACGTCGAAAAGCTGCAATCACAACAGACAGCCAGCGCTTTCGCTACTCGACTCTCACACCTGCTCTCAGAGAGCACTCTTCAACAAACCGACATATGCGAGCAGTGGAACCACATTCCCGCTTCAGCGAGCCCGAAAGAACAACTGGTACGATGAGGAGTGTCAGGAAGCTGCAGAGAAAAAAGATGCCGCCTACAGGGCCACGCTGCGATCGGGCGCAACGCGCGCTATGTCGGACCGCTATAGGGATCTGAAGAGGGAAGCGAGACGTATTTGCCGCAACAAGAAGAGAGAGGCCGAAATACGTGAGTGCGAAGAGCTTGGAATGCTGGCCGACAGGAGGAATGCCCGAAAATTTTACCAGAGAGTTAAGCGACTTACGGAAGGCTTAAAGACCGGGGCGCACTCCTGTAAGAACAATAATGGCGACCTAGTAACTGATGTCCAGAGCGTACTTAAATTATGGAGGGAACACTTTTCCGCCCTACTAAATGGTAGCAGCACGGAAAGTTGTGAAGAAGAAGAACCCGAGCCCGCAGTCGATGATGACGGAGTCGACGTTCCACCGCCTGACTATGACGAGGTACGTATAGCAATAACGCGGCTGAAAAACAACAAAGCCGCTGGAGCTGACAGCCTGCCAGCTGAGCTATTCAAGTACGGCGGCGAGGAGTTGATAAGGTGCATGCATCAACTCTTGTGCAGAATATGGTCAGATGAACGCATGCCCGACGACTGGAATTTAAGTGTGCTCTGCCCAATCCACAAGAAAGGTGACCCCGCCATTCGCGGCAACTACCGCGGGATCAGCCTTCTAAGCATAGTTTACAAGGTCTTATCGAGCGTATTGTGTGAAAGACTGAAGCCCACCGTCAATGAACTGATTGGGCCTTATCAGTGTGGCTTTAGACCTGGCAAATCCACCATAGACCAGGTATTCACAATACGCCAAATCTTGGAAAAGACCCGCGAGAAAAGGATCGACACTCACCACCTATTTGTCGACTTTAAAGCCGCTTTTGACAGCACTAAAAGGAGTTGCCTATACGCCGCTATGTCTGAATTTGGCATCCCCTCAAAACTCATACGGCTGTGTAAAATGACGTTGAGCAATACCACCAGCTCCGTCAGAATTGGAAAAGACCTCTCCGAGCCGTTCGCCACAAAACGGGGTTTCAGACAGGGCGACTCCCTTTCATGTGACTTCTTTAATCTGATGTTGGAGAAGATAATAAGAGCTGCAGAACTGAGCCACTCAGGAACAATTTACTATAAGAGCGTGCAATTGCTGGGTTATGCCGATGACATCGACATCATCGCTAACAAAAACCGCGAAGTCTGTTCTGCCTTTTCCAAGTTGGATAGGGAAGCAAAGCGAATGGGTCTGGTGGTAAACGAGGACAAGACGAAGTATCTCCTGTCATCAAAAAAAACAGTCAGCACATTCGCGCCTTGGCACCCACGTCACTGTTTACAGTTACAATTTCGAGAAAGTAGAAAATTTCGTTTACTTGGGAAATAGCATTAACACCGATAATAATGTCTGCATTGAAATCCAACGTAGAATCACTCTTGCCAACAAGTGCTACTTTGGACGTGCTGGTATATGGCGCAGAAGCATGGACAATGACAACATCCGATGAGGCGGCTCTTGGAGTGTTTGGGGGAAAGATTTTGCGGAAGATTTACGGGCCTTTACGCGTTGGCGACGGCGAGTACCGCAGACGATGGAACGATGAGCTGTATGAGCTTTACAACGATATGGACATAGTGCAGCGAATTAAAATACAGCGGCTCCGCTGGCTTGGTAATGTCGTTCGAATGGACACCGACGCTCCAGCTCTGAAAGTATTCAACTCGGAACCCGCTGGTGGTAGCAGAGGAAGAGGGAGGCCCCCACTGCGATGGAAAGATCCGGTGGAGAAGGACTTGGCTTCACTTGGCGTTTCCAATTGGCGTCAGTTGGCACAGAGGAGAAACGACTGGCGTGCTTTGCTGAACTCGGCCAAAATCGCTTAGGCGGTTACAGCGCCAAAAAAGAAGAAGAAGAAGTATAATTTCACCATTATGAGGTTCAACTGATGCTAATTTGTAGCAACCATAGCACGCGAACCTCATAGGGTTAATTTGTTTGTTTGCAGTTTTTTGACATTATAACTAGCTACAAGAGAGTTCGAGCTAGTTGTCACTTCTACCTTGTTAAATATGCCTTGATTGGACTTAACCAATTTTTTTTGAAAAGATTGAGTCATAGGTAAAAAAGTAATTTCTCCGTTCGAAGTTCAAAATTGGACCTTTGGTAAAAAATTATTTTAAATTACTGTATGTAAACTACTAAAAAAAGTGGTACGCCTTTTCTCTTATTTAAACGATATATAACTTTTTCTATGTTACAGGTGCTATAAGGGGTCAAAGGTCGGGTTTTCGAAAAATTAAAAACCTTATATTTCAAACAAGTTTGAACTGACTTTAAAAAAGACAATATCGTCGTAAACGTGATTAAACCCGCTTTCTTCTGATATGCAATTTGTATACTTCGTATGTATAAATCTGGGAAAAAACATTTAAAAGGAAAAAATTCCTTTTTTTATAAAAGAAATATTTTAAATAAAAACGCCATACGGGTTCACTAGTAGTTCATAAAATATAAAAATGTTATTCATTTTAACATGAGTGTACGCATCATCGTACACAGGAGCCAAAAAATTATTTCATATCTATGACATTTTTTAATAGCAATAATGAGATCATTCATCCCATTTTCAGTGTTTCAATAGTCAAAGAATTCTATACATTTCATTTTAAAACCACTTTTATTTTGAAGTTCACTTTTAAAAATTTTAATTAGAAGCCGGTTTCGCTTTTGCACCACACGGTTAAAAATTTCGGTTTTAATTTTAAACTTTTTGGACTACATATATGAGCAAACTAAATTCAGTTTCAAATACAAACCTTCCACGTTTAAAAAAAGAGAGCACATATGTTGGGTTTAGAATTTCAACAATTCGGTTTAAATTTTAAACCCAAACATTTTCATAATTAAGAATACAAAAAAAACAATCTTAAATTTCATGCTCCGTCTGGTTGGGATTGAACCCGGACAGCCTTGGTAGCAACCAATTGTATCAAGCATCTTTTCACACTCAGCTACAGCCACGCATGTAAATGTGCTTTCATGTGTTGAGTTTGAATCAACACCACATTTCGCTGTGCAAACATATTCTATTTCGCTTTAGATTTTAAACCAAATTTTCTGTATATGAAACCTAGAAACTAGAATTAAAACATTTTGGTTTGATTTTTAAACCACGAACTTTTTGGGCTAAAATTTAAACCAGAATATATTAAAAATTGCGTAAAACTATTGACTGGTTTAAAAAGTGGACTATAAAAGTTTAAAAAAGGCAGTAGTCCCAGCGCGGTTTAAAAATTAAACCCAAATTTTTGACCGTGCAGGAAACAAACTTGATTCTTAAGATCCTCACATACTGTAAAAAAGTACCATTTTTTAAGGAGTTCATCTATATTTCCTCATGGCTTAAACAACTTTTCAACTACGCAAAAACTGTGAAAGACTAAGAATTCGCTAAAAAGAGTATCTAACTTTATGTCTTGTATGCAAAACTCTTTTACAGAGTCAGTAAATTGAGAAAAAGGAGTTGTACATTATAGGCAAAAGCCATTCGAATATTAAAATTTGCTGTTATTAACACTCGATAAAAATGTCAGCCTTCTTTTTAAATAATTTAAGCTCAATCATATTATCGCAACTGGTACGTAACGACCCGGTGAGAGGTCCATAAAACGATTGATCTTTTTGTTGTATTAATTTCTTGGGCATATCAAACATTATCTAAAACATGTCAACTATAATTAAATTATTTTCTTCTTATTTTTTACAGTACAAATTAAGGAAGTTCCAACGTTATGTAAAAACCTTAAGAAAACACTAAAGTATTTTCAGAACAAATGAGTACACATTTTGAAAAATTAGGACATTATCGTACTGATTGAAGATAACAATAAAATCAGTACAAGAGTTGAAAAATCAGGACTGTACTGATAAAATCAGCACGTCTGGCAACCGTACGTTTAATAAAGCGATAAACTTTGGTTAACTAGATTTCCATATAAAGTTTGACAGTTCATTTATCAAAATGATAAATTTATCACTTTATCAAGTTTATAAAGAGTTTATCACTTTTGATGAAGACCCCTATTATTTAATTTCGTGCAATTTATAAGTTCAGTTGAACTCTTTGAAATCATCCACTTTTTTAAGCGTTCCTTTCTAGGGGCACAAAACTTTGAGACAGGATATGAATTTTTGAAAAAATAATAAAGTTGGCATGCCTGGTGAGCAGACAGCATTCGAAAAATGTGCAGGCAGTTATTTGCGAGCTCTGATAAATAACCATCAGGTTTGCCAAGCGCAGGGCACTTGCTTATGAAATTCTGCCAGCGTTGGACATGACTGATATACATATTTATATACATACATGTGTACCAGGGTTGTTGCGAATATTCGCATTCGCATTCGCAACCGCGGAGCTTCCGCATTAATTTTAACATTCGCATTCGCAATAATCAATGCGGAACTTTTGCGAATGCGAATATTGAAGGGACCGATAATAACAGTTATTTTCTTTACGAGTTAAACTTGGCCAAATATTTTTTATTCCCAACTAAAAGTCCTTTCCGGACAATAAACAAACCGCTTATCCAAATTAAACAAGTTTGGTATCAAATGAAAGAGGACTTAAATAGCTTTAAAATTGAAATGTCCAATCGAGCAAAGTCACCTATTGAAAAATATTTCATTAAAAAATGTTAAATGATATAAAAATATATATAAATAGAGGTGGTAACCTTCGTTCGTTATTTCGGTTTAAAAGTTATTTCAGTCCTCTTTCACATGAAACCAAATCTCCTTAATTTTGAAAAGCTCTTTGTTTATTATCCAGAAAAAACTTTCGGTTTAAAAATACTAGGCCAAGTTTAACTTAAAAAAATAACTGTTATATTCGGTCCGTGGAATATTATGCAAGTGCAATGATAAAACGTATATCAGGCCAGTCATAGAAGAAAGGATCAAAAATGCATTACAAAAACTAAATTCGAAAAACGCTGTTGACGTTACTGGTTCTCCACATTCAGAAACAACCAAAAGAATGAGAATGAAGAATTCTTTGGAAAGCAACGGTGTTTAAACAACGATCTTGTCATGATACTAGATTGTGAAGATTCAGGAGGATACATACGACATTTGCAGACTGATGCAATTCCCAAAAAAGAATTATTGCACCGCAATAAAAAAATAAAATAAATATAACTGAAAGTCCTCTCGACTGGTGCAGTCTCAATCGAAAACAATTTACAATTTTGTCAAGTTTGAAATTTTTCAAGTTTTTCGCAGCGAGCGAGTTATTTAGTGGCGCAGGTTTGATTTACGACCATTTAAAAACTTTTTATTGAATACAATGTTCCAATTTTTAAATTCAAGTACTAAAAAAAACTTTAAAAATTACTAACCTTTCCATTTTTTATTTAACTAAATCACTTAATTTACTCACCTAAATTATTTCTTAACAAGTAAAAAAGTCTAAGTTCGGGCGGAGCCGAACATTAAATACCCGGCGCAAGTATTCAATATAGTTTTTTCACCTTTCCGAAAACTACCGCTACATGGTAAGCAGTGGTGGTTTTACGTCTATTTCAAACATCTTCGATAGAACGTTCAGTTAGATATAATGATATATACTTATATAGATATATGTGGGCGGTATCACGCACATTTTCCAAAATTCCATAATAACGTTACTTCTTTTCAAGGGATTGTTGTTAGTATACATTTTGGGTAAAATTAGCGTTATAAAAAGGTGGTCGTAATTTTAGTCAGATTTCAATAACTTTCAACGTTTTGCCTTTATGGGGCAACCAAAATAATCGTACCGATACACATTGATCGAACGGTTACCGAGATACACATATGTGGAGTGGGTGGGTTTACGCCCATTTTTCAACATTTTATTATAAGCGTAATTTTTGCTATAGAATTATTGCAAACATCAATTTTGAATAAATTAGCTTCAGAATTTACTGATTTATCGAAGCTTTCATATTTCTCTAAATTACCGTTATGTGGGATGTGGGGTGGTTATTATCCGATTTTTTTAATTTTCAGCCGTTTGGTATGCTTTGTGAAGGCCAACAACTGTGCCAAGTTTGGGAGAAGTTGGTGGAGCGGTTCCCAAGATATACAGATGTAATCATTGCCTACGCCCAAATTTATTATATTCATATTTTTCGCCTAAAAATGATTGTACATATCAATTTTGAGTGAGTAACCTTCAGTGGTTACTAAAATATCGCAGTCTTCATATTTCAGAAAACTACCGTTATATGGGAGGTAGGCGTGGTTATCGTCCCATTTTTCCCATTTTCAACACCATCCGTCCTACGCTCAAAAGAAGTACACATACTAAGTTTCGTTAAGATATCTCAATTTTTACTCGAGTGATCGTGTGCACAGACGGTTAATCTGTTCATTCTGATCATTTATGTATACTTTTGTCTATAACTGTGTTCGAATCAGTTCTCGACGTTCCTAAACTAG
This sequence comes from Rhagoletis pomonella, assembly GCF_013731165.1. Classification (NCBI taxonomy): domain Eukaryota; kingdom Metazoa; phylum Arthropoda; class Insecta; order Diptera; family Tephritidae; genus Rhagoletis; species Rhagoletis pomonella. The sequence goes on from NW_023458571.1 coordinate 4,512,802, forward strand.
CAACTACAACAGTGGCAAAAACTCCATATAAAATGGCGTACAAGAAATGGCTAAGAAATTTTCTTGAGCCAAATTTCCTTAAGGCAGTACGCAGTTCTTAAGGAATTTACTACGCTTTTCTAATGTTTTTTGTGAAAAAAGAGCAGAAGGCAAACCAGGATTGCAACAGAAATATATGCCCATACCATTATTTCTTGAGGAAAGAGTGAGGCAACAGGCTGTGATGTATCAAAAACGTCAAAATTCCTTGGACACCCGCACGAAATAATGGCAATTTTTTCTTGACCGTTTTCTTGAGAGCTGCATACAGGGCTTTACCCAGTGATTGTCACGAATTCTGATACATAAGGTAAGAAACACTTTGTTTTGACAAAGCAAATGTAATTTTACTTTGATAAATTTTGAACATTACAAACGTAAGCTCCTTCAAAATATTTTATTTTCCTTAATTGACTTAAAATAGTACTTTTAATACTGTTCCGTGTTAGTCCGGGTTAAGATTTCTTTAATATTGTAAAACCTATATATTTTATTTTATAATATCGAAAAATTAGGCGAGAACTAGCCCGCCAAACAAAAAACCAAATAACATGTAATAAAAGATTCATACTCGATGTCGATTAAAAAATTAAGATTCTTTTTTAATACTAAAATTGTCAATTGTAAATTTGTCCTTGTCCAGTAAAAAATTAGAAATCTCAACGAACCTCGGTATAGATACTTCTTTTTAGCGTCGGACGAATGGTATTGAAAATGAGCAAAATCGGACAATAACCCCGCCTACCTCCCATAAAACGATAGTTTTCAGAAATACGAAAACTGCGATATTTTAGTCACTACTGAAGCTTATTCACTCAAAATTTATATTTACAATGATTTTTAGACGAAAAATAAGAACATTACAAATTTTTGGAAAATGAGCGTAGCCACGCCCACTTATGATTACATGTGTATACCTTGGTAAGTGCTCCACCAATTTCTTCCACACTCGACACAGTTGTTGGCCTTGTTACAGTTTACCAAATAGCTGAAAATTTTTAGAATCGGACAATAACCATGCCCACATCACATATAAAGGTAATTTAGAGGAATAAGAAATCTTCGATAAATCAGTAAATACCGAAGCTGAATTATTCAAAATTGATGTTTGCAATAACTCTCTAGCAAAAAATATGCACGTGCTCCACCAACGTAATGGTAGTTCCCAAAAACTCAAAGCTAGCTATATTTTAGGGGGAGTAGGCTTTGTCAGATATCAAAAATATTCAAGACGGTTCTTAGGGAGGCTAAGCACAATGTGTATACCAAATTCGGTCGAGATCGGTCAAGTCGTTTTTGAGATACGTATATATCATATAAGTGGGCGGTGCCACCCCATTTTCCTAAAATTTCTTGAAAAACCGCTTCTTTGCTAAAGAGCGATTTTATATATCAACTAGCAGACCCGGCGAACTTCGTCCCGCCCAAAATTAATTTTTTGTATTGAAACATTTTGGTACAACATTTTCACCAACAGTTCACGTCCATGATTTTCAGTGACGCGTTTATCTTCTAATATTACGGTTTGGTGATTGTCGGAAGGCATATTTCCATTACCATCTTAAATAACCTAGCAAAATTGTATATGCATACAAAGATACGTAATAGCTTCAGTACCGTTTGAAAGGTGCCACACCCCCCTTATAAAATAGCCGCAATTTTTTCTAAGAATATGGGAGTGATTTCTCTTATTTCCATACCATGTTCAAGTACTCTACCATGAACACTTCCAGAGATATGCAGTGTGAAATATTCGGTTTGCATGGGAGGTGCCACGTCCCTTTTTCCAATAGGCCAAATTTTTCTTCATGACTGTGTGATTGATTTTATATGTCTTGTACATACCAAGTTCCAGTACTCTACAATGAACACTTGCAGAGATATAAAGTGTGAAAAATTTGGTTTGTATGGGAGGTGCCACGCCCCCTTCACTTAGCGGTAGGAAACATACTTTACACCGTATTGTCATACCTACAAAATATACACAAAAAATTTCATTCAAATCGGTTAAGCCGTTTCGGAGGAGTTCGACCACAAACTCTGTGACACGATATTTTTATATATTAGACAAAAATACCAAAAGATCTAAAAGAAAAAAATAGAGAAAATTTTTTTAGGATAGGGACACCCTAATCGCCAAATTCCAGTACTCTATCGTGAACACTGCCAGAGGTATGCAGTATGAAAAAATCGGTTTGTATGGGAGGTGCCACGCCTCCTTTTCCAATAACCACAATTTTTCTCCATGAGTATGCGATTGTTTTCATATATCTCCAAACCAGGTTCGAGTACTCTACCATGAACACTTCCAAAGTTAAGCAAAATGAAAAATTAGATTTGTATGGGAGGTGCCCCGCCCCCTTTTACGATAACCATAATTTGTCTCCGTGCGTATGCGATTGCTTTCATATATCTCCATACCATGTTCGAATCCTCTTCCATGAACATTTTCCGGGATATGCAGTAAGGAAAATTCGGTTTGTATGGGAGGTGCCCCCTTTTCCAATAACCGCAATTTTTCTCCATGAGTATGCGATTGTTTTCGTATATCTCCATACCATTTTCGAGTACTCTACCATGAACACTTCCAGAGATTTGCAGTATGAAAAAATTCGGTTTGTATGGGATGTGCCACGCCTCCTGCACCTTACGGAATGAAATATACTTTACATCCGATTCTCATACCAACCATATATGCACAAAAAATTTCATAATGATCGGTCAAGCCGTTTAGGAGGAGTTCGACCACTAACACCGTGACACGAGATTTTTATATATTAGATTTTTTTGTATAGGGATACCCTAATCACCAAGTTGCAGTGCTCTGTCGTGAACTCTGCCAGAGGTATGCAGTTTGAAACTTAGGTTTGTATGGGAGATGGCAAGGGGCTTTTTTCCAATCGCCCCAATTTTTCTTCATGACTATGTGATTGATTTCATATACATACCTCCATACCATGTTGGAGTACTCTACCATGAACACTTTCAGAGATATGCAGTATAAAAAATTCGGTTTGTATGGGAAGTGCCACGCCTCCTTTTCCAATAACCACAATTTTTCTCCATGAGTATGCGATTGATTTCATATATCTCCATACCATGTTCGAGTACTCTACCAAGAACACTTTCAGAGATATGCAGTATGAAAAATTCGGTTGTATGGGAAGTGCCACTCCCCTTTTTCCAATAACCACAATTTTTCTCCATGAGTATGCCATTGGTTTGATATATCTGCATACCAAGTTAGAGTATTCTACCATGAACACTTCTAGAGATATGCGGTATGAAAAATTCGGTTTGTATTGGAGGTGCCACGCCCCCTGAACCTAGCGGTGTGAAATATACTTTACATCCGATTCTCATACCTACCAAATATACACAAAAAATTTCATAAAGATCGGTCCAGCCGTTTCGGAGGAGTTCGACCACTAACACCGTGACACGAGATTTTTATATATTAGATTTTGAATAAATATTGATGAATTACTTAGTCACACTGCTCAAAAAATCTGAAAGTCCGGTAAACAAACAATATAAATTCTAGGCCGTATTTAAGAAAAGTCGCCTAACTTCGACAATTTTTATGCGATTGCTACCAGTTTATTAAGAAACAGATTCCATTCCAGATAGTACTACATATTTTGAAATTGTAAAAATTATCGATGCACAAAATTTTAAAAATTAAGAAAAATACAGTTTTTTTTACTTTACCCGATAAAAACTCCCAACAAGCCAAGTCCGACAATATATCATTATATACCATTTTAAAGATCTATATATCCTCTACTCAGATCATATTTGATCTTTGAAATCAAATCAAAAATAGTCACACAAAACCTCATAAATCTACAAAATCGTACTATCCAACCTAAATCTACAGGTCGCGACATCTAAATGACCTTTAAACAAGCTATCAAAATAAGCAATAAAAATAAAAACTAATAATATTAGGGGATAGGGTCATAAAATTTCGAAAAAAATACATTTTCGATCGGCACCCTAATGTACAGCATACCCAAACGGTAAACATTTAAAAAATCGGACAATAACCACACCCACTTCCCATATAACGGTATTTTGATTTATCCAATTTTTCCAATGAATATGTGATTGATTTCATATATTTTCGTACCAAGTTCAAACATTTTACCATGAACGCTTCCAGAAATATGCAGTATGAAATATTCGGGTTGTATGGGAGGTACTACGCCCTCTTTTCCAATAGCTCCAATTTTTCTGCAAGCATATGCGATTGACCTTATTTATCTCTACAAACATTTCCAGAGATATGCTGTATGAAAAATTCGGTTTATATGGAAGGTGCTCCTCCCCCCTTTTTCAATAGCTCAAATTTTCTTCCAAGAGTATGCCATGGATTTCATATATCTCCATACCAAGTTCCAATACTTTACCATAAACTCTTCCAGAGATATGCAGTAAGGAAGATTCGGTTTGAAAGAGAGGTGCCACGCCCCCTTTTGAAATATGTCCAATTTTTCTCCAATAGTATGTGATCGATTTCATATGCGCCAATAGCAAGTTCCAGTACTCTACCATGAACACTTCCAGATATATGCGGTATGAAAAATTCGGTTTGTATGGGAGGTTCCACGCCCCTTTGTATATCGAGATTAAAAAAATTTGCATCGATAACTTAAAGTTGTGATACACAATGGCTAGAGGCGTGGCACTATAGGCAAAACACGAGTTTTTTTTTCAAAATCGTAGATCTTCTCTTAGAAAAGAGATAATGGAATGAACATTTTTTTATCATATAATATAGGAAAACTATAGAGAAGTTACAACAACAATAACTTAACCCTCAAAATACCGTTCAAAATGTCACTGTTTTTAAATTTTGGATTTTGGCTCCCATTCCACTAGAAAACACTATATTTAATACACCATTAGCACTGTTTCTGAAAGATTTCGCTTTATTTTATCTTAAGACTCGATTCTTGGGTCATTGGATGCTGTACCCGAGTGGCCAAATTGCAAAAAGAAAAGCTACTTTTAAACTCTAATAACTCGTAAACTATCAGCTTTCACAAAAAAATTTATATAACAAAAATGGTTATACTGGTCGATATCTTTACGAAAGTTCAGCATTTAACCCTTTAATGCAGAGTCTGTCATATATGAAACGCTTTTTAACCCTTTCAAGGCAGAGGCAAGATGGTTCTCAATATGTTTTCAACGTACTTTTTATTTATTTTTAAAGGGTTAAATGCATTAAAGGGTTAAATGCTGCATTCCATTATCTCTTTTCTAAGCGAAGATCTACGATTTAGAAAAAAACTCGTGTTTTGCCTATAGTGTGTCGCCTGCGGGCATTCTTTCATATATGTATATATGTGCCATTTCTACCGTTATATATTTTTTGTCTACTTGGGTATTCCATGGGGAATTCATGCTTTATTTAAATTTAAAAAATAAATTACTACACCATTCTAATTAATTAGTTTGTAGTTCAGTTTTGTTTTGTAGAAGTTTCGTTAGTATACACTTCAGTTTTTACACATTGAATATATCTGAATATTTATATATTTACGCGTATCTATTTACATTTATTTATGTACAAGTCTACAAAATCTTATTACTTATAAAGCAATTTTTAATCTTCGTTGCTTAACACACATTTTTTCAATTACTTCTTGTGTTGTAATCGGCACATCATTATGTACCGCTAACATCGTTAAACCATTCAGCCGCTCCTTAGTTGTATAAAAAAAGGGACAAATAAAATAGCATATTCAACAATTGAGTAGTCCACTTGCAAAGTGCGCTATGTAAATTTTTTTAGATTTTTAGTTTTTGGTGGGTTTCATGTCCACTAACAGCAGAGTGAAAATGTTTTCTATATTCTGAAAAAAATACCATGAAATTTTAACTACTCTTGCAAAAGTCGCTGTAATACTTATTTATACACTTTCAAATGTCTCCTCTTCGTATGAACTTAGAAAACTGCAAGAAAACGTTATAGTTTCGGTGCCTAGTGGAAGAGGTCGCAAAAAGAAGCAAACCAATCTTCCTAGAGGAGAGTACGCGAAAAGCTAAAAAAGCTAACTATGTAAAAGTTAGGGAGCGTCTCATTACGCTGCATTACAAAATTCTACATCGCAAAATTCTGCAAAATGTTAAAAAATTCTGCTCGATTAAAATTCAGTATTTCTTTAATTATGTTTTTTCTAATTCTTCTTTTTCAAAATTCTGATTTTGAAAGTTCCGCATTTTGAAATTCTGTATCACAAAATTCTACTTTTCGCACTTTCGTCTTTCAAAATTCTGCTTTTGTGGTAGATAAAATCTGACAAAATTTACCATATTCGCATCTTTAGCTGTGTGCCAATCGGTATCTTTTTCTCCGTGGTTAGACGGGTTGGAAAAATTTACTATGGTGTACGAATAAATTGAATTTTGCTGTGCCAAATGCAAAGTAAAATTTTGACAATTGAAAAACCAAAAAAACGCTCGTGCGAATGCTTTATTTTTGTATTTGCGGAATTTGTAAAATTGATATCTACTTTTTAACTTGCAAGTAACGTACGCCTATTTATGCTTTTTTCAGCTTTCATTTTGATTTTGACTCTTTATTACCGCGAAACAATATTAGGTTTGTTCCACAAGCTACTCGAAGTCACTTCGAGTTGCACATACATACGCGTTCCACAAGTAAGTTTTAGAGTTTCTTTGATATACGCTCACAGTTTGAACTTTGCTCGAGTTTTTCTACAAGTAGAGTGTAGAACAAACCTATTAGGTTCATTCCTTATCTTTTTGGACTAAAATCTGAAAAGTGTCAAAATGCCAGAGCGTAAGCAAAATGCGCTCACTTAAAGAGAATAACATGAAAAGTAAAGGAACGCAAAAAACCAAATTTTTAGTCCAAAGAATGGCAACAACAAAACTAACGTCAAATAAGAACAGAAATGTATGTACAAAACACATTCACACAAGCACAAGCACAATAAACACTTCCTATATCAATTATTTTTTGCCTTCTTCCAATTTCAATTCATTTCTTTTACTTTTTAGATTATTCTCACTTTTAGCGTATTCCTTAATTTCCGTTAATTTAAATTCAGTTGAGTTTGACACTTTTCAGGATTTTGCCAGAAAAAATTCTTCTGACTAAATCTGACTACTTCGGACTGATGAGAGTCACTCTCACTGACTGTTGCTCTCTCATTTTTGCTGTCATTTCCGAGTTAAGGAACGCTTTTTGGACTAAATCTGACTACTTCGGACTTTTTCTGACTATTTCTGGGAGATAAGGAACGCTCCTATTATGTATGTATATATGTATATATTTGGAAGCTGTCAAAATTTTACCTAGCCCCATGAGCTAGGTACAACTCTGATGTTTGTATTCACCACGAAAAATATTACATTTTTGGTTTGATCCGTCAAAATTCCATCTTCCGACTTACATAAGTAATTTCGTTTTTAATAGTTTTTATTAGTTGCTTCTTTTTAATTTCTTGTTATCCTTTCTTGAAATTTGAGATTTTGCAAATATAAGTTCTTGTAAATTCAATATAAGATTATAGAAACTGGGAACTGCTTCCTACAACAACTACTTTTTGCGGCGATGCCACCCTTCGCCACGGTTTTACATTCTAGAAAAGGTTTCTGTTTCCGATGCATGCTGTCATGCACTGACCAAAACTCAGGAGAATATTTCGCGTTATGATTATTTCCAGTAATAAAAGTTTTTTCAAACTAATTAAAAATATTGAAAATCAAAATTCTGTATTAAAATATAATGTAAACAATAGGACATGTCATTACGTTAAAAAGTGCGCACTTTTAAAAGTAATGACATGGCCAATTTAACATTGTTTACATTATATTTTAAAACAGAATTTTGTAATTCAGTATTTTTTGTATTCAGAATTGTCAAAAGCAGAATTTTCAAAAGGCAGAATTTTCAAAAAG
>NW_023458571.1:4520878-4538151 GCF_013731165.1 Rhagoletis pomonella
TAATACTAATGCATGAAAATCCTAACCTCAAAAAAATCACCCGTTAGTACCAGAATTTCGACACCAACCCTAAAAGTTACTGTTTCAAAACTTGCAATATTAAATTTTTAAATATAAAATTTGCAAATCTACCATACTGCCTATCTCCCCTCAGAGAGATGACAGCAGTAGTGATGTACTGAATCAATACTTTTAACCAGGGACCAAAAATAACTGTTATCTCGAATTTACAAATTGAAAACGTTGCCCGAATTCTGAAATTTAACGAAAACGTTGTTTCATAACAGTTTTTAGATGAGAAATATGTTTTCCGTTGCCGATAATAGATATTTCCCAACGTTTATTTTTTACGTTGCCAATAACTGTGATTGCACAACGTTTATTATTTACGTTGCCCATAAGAGTTATTTCCCAACGTTTATTTTTGACGTTGCCGATTAGAGTTATTTCCCAACTCTTATATTTTACGTATTGGAAAAAATCGTATTTATGGTCCGATTTGCTTAAAATTTTGGTACGTAGGTAGCTTTTTGCATAGATTAGGATATAGGATCCTTTTTTCCGGGAAGTGGACCAGGGACCGATCTATTCGAAAAAATCATATTTATGGTCCGATTTGCTCAAAATTTGGTACGTAGGTAGCTTTATGCCTAAATTACCATATATAATCCTTTTTTTCCAAGAAGTGGACCAGGGACCGATGTATTCGAAAAAAAAATCGTACTTATGGCCCGATTTGCTTAAAATTTGGTTTGTAGGTAGCTTTTTGCCTAGATTACCATATATAATCCTTTCTTTCCGGGAAGTGGACCAGGGACTGATCGTTTCGAAAAAATCTTATTTATGGTCCGACTTGCTTGAAATTTGGTACGCAGATAGCTTTTTGCCTAGATTAGCATATAGGGTCTATTTTTCCGGGAAGTGGACCAGGGACCAATCTATTCAAAAAAATCGTATTTATGGCCCGATTTGCTTAAAATTTGGTACATAGGTAGCTTTTTGCCCAGATTATCATACAGAATCCTTTTTTCCGGGAAGTGAACCAGGGACCGATCTATTCGAAAAAAATCGTATTTATGGTCCGATTTGCTTAAAATTTTGGTATGTAGGTAGCTTTTTGCATAGATTAGGATATAGAATCCTTTTTTCCGGGAAGTGGACCAGGGACCGATCTATTCGAAAAAAATCCTATTTATGGCCCGATTCGCTTAAAATTTGGTTTGTAGGTAGCTTTTTGCCTATAGCATATAGGATCCTTTTTTCCGAGAAGGGGACCAGGGACCGATCGAACGGTGCAGATCAGATGGCATTCAAATTATATACTGGCAACGGAAAAAATATTTCTATTGCATAATAGTTATCAGTAACGTAAAAAAACTTTGGGCAGTAAGTGCTATCAGGCAACGTAAAAAATAAGCGTTGGAAAATAACTCTTATTGGCAACGTAAAAAATAAACGTTGGGGAGTAACTGTTATCAGGCAACCTAAAAAATAAACGTTGGGAAATAACTCTTATGGGCAACGTAAAAAATAAACGTTGGGCAGTAACTGTTATGAGGCAACGTAAAAAATAAACGTTGGGAAATAACTCTTATCGGCAACGGAAAAAATATTTCTCATCTAATAACTGTTAATAATAGGTCAACGTTTTTGCGATAAAACTTATAACTGTTATGTCCCTGCTTTTAACTATTGATCGATATACGGTACCGATTTAAAAAGTATCCATCGCTCTCGATACTCGGTACCAAAACATTTAGGTTTCGAATAAAAGCGCACATAGGCCAAAAATATGGAAAAAACGATTCAGGGGAGACTCGCCTATCAAAACCCGAATGTGGAGCCAATAGAGCTTTTAATACTGATTCAAATGAAAGATGTATATACATATGTCGGTTCGAGGTCATACAGTGAGCGAAATTTGTTTAGCCGCGTATTGCTTCACATCGGTTTGAAAGAAAATATAATTATAGAAGTAAATGAGAATAAAATTTTTTCAACATCTTTTTATTTAGAATAGAAATAACTTAGCTTATTAACATTTCAAATTCATTAAAGAAAAAAATTAAAAAAATTGCATGATTCTGCGCGAAATTTGTTTAGCCGCATCCAATTTGGATGTGAAAAAAAACATTTTAGGTAAAAAATATGTGTAATTTGTAGTTTTAATACGTTGTTGAACCTCCATTTTTATTAATTGTCTGGAAAATTCGATTTGGCATCGACTCAACTAATTTCCGTAGCGTATTTCTGTCCAGATCTAGCCATGCCTGCAAAATGGATGTTTTTAGCTCCTGTACTGTTGAATACTGGCGACCATTGGCATAAACAACCCTTGCAATTATGCCCCAAACATTTTCAATTGGATTTAAATCCGGACTTCTAGCTGGCCAGTCAAGCAATGGCACCGATCGGGAAGAAAAAAACTCCTTTGACTTTCTGGAAACGTGGATACTTGCATTGTCCTGTTGAAAAGTAAATTCTATGTCATGCTCTTCCAAATAATTGATGAGCACATCATCCAGCATCTCAATGTATTTTTCGGAGTCCATTTTCGTCGTAATGAAGCATAATTTTAGCTTTCCATAGTAAGAAAACGCTCCCCATATCATGATGGTTCCGCCTCCAAAATTGCGACTAATTTTTGGTGGGTCATTTTGGCGAAGATCATGCCAGTAATAACTAAAACCATCTGGACCATCTAGGTTAAACTTTTTTTCATCTGAAAATATAATATTGTGCCACCGTTCAGTCCAACCCATGTGCTCTTTTGCAAATTTCAGTCTGGCAACTTTATGTGAAGGAGTAAGTTGAGGTCTTTTTATCGGTTTTTTCCACTTTATATTTTGATCAGCAGATAAAATTTGTTGAACCCTTCGTTTTCCGATGGGAAGTTTTAATTTTGCAACTATTTTCGATGCGCTGAGGCGATTTTTTGTAGCTTCTTCCTCAATGATGTTGAATTGGCGCCGGGATATCTTTGTATTTCTCCTACATTTTTTGGGAGAAATACCATATTTCTCACCTAGTTTCAAAAAATTTCTCACAACCTTTTCCGATCGATTGAATTGGCGGCCAATATCTCTATTTCAAATGCCATTTTCCTTCAGAATTTTAATTAGACCTTTCTCAACATCATTTAAAAACTTATTTCTTGCCATTGTTAAATAAAACTGAAAACAATCACGTAAAATAATAAAGTCAGCTTAAGTTCAAAAGATGTTCAAAAAATAGATTCCAAAAAATGGATAACTAACCACCAGAACAATTAAAATAAGACTTAGGGGATTCCCTTAAGCTCGAAAGTGGCTCGAAAACCACGAAACCTCGAAACTTTTCCAGCCTCGAAAAACAACTGTCAAAAATTGTATGAGTGGCGATTTTCGCGTGCCTCGAAAACTTTCGAGGCAAATTAGTCGCGAAAAAAGCCTCGAAAAGTCGTTCGTAAGTTTCAGTGTTGCCTTTATAATTGTTGACTGCGTTTTGATCAATAAATTCATACAATTTACATTTTTCACTTTTTCGTGGCATTTTCAATGCTGATTTTATATGTATTTATTTCAGCTGATGCGATGTATTATACAAAAAACTCTGAATGAGCTGTCAAACTTCGGAATTTCTCCATTGTTTACGAGGCTGAAAAAAGGTGCATTCCCAAAAACAGCCTCGAAAACTTTCGAGGTTTTCGAGTTTTCTGCTCTTCGCGTTTAAGGGAATCCCCTAACTGATGCTAATCAAATTTCGCACCAACTATCACCGTATCATGCCAATTTTAGTATTTCGATCCCGTTAGGTTCTTGTTTTTGCTTTTACTTTTACTTCCTCCTGATTATTTACTACAACGCGTTAAAGCAATAACAACAATTTTAAGACTGACCTCATAAACTGTTAATTCTTCCTCATTCTGTGAACGCGGCTAAGCAAATTTCGTGCACTGTAGTACAGATAAACTCTTACTTGTTTGAAGCATTTTGGTTCCAATTTTCGAATCGGTATTGGTTTTGTTGACGTATGATATGAAATATTTTTACGTCAACAAGTGCGATATCGATTCGAAACTTGTCGCTAACTGGTTCCAGAATCTTCCCTCTGAAAGGCTTCTTCATCCGTCAAAGCAATTTTCGTGAACCTTGCATCGACTAAGGTTAAAACTGATAAAATAATGTTTCTCTGTTGCGATAAGTTCAAGTGTTTTAGCCGATATCATATAAATTAGTAATGAAAGTTTTTTCTAAACTTGAAATGCATGTAATGGCGAAGGTTTAATGTAAAGAATCTATATCGGGTACCGAAAACGAAGTATTGGGTACCGAAATCTTTTTTAAGTATTGAGTACCGACAATTCACCACATCACTAGAAAGCAGTTTTATTTGCCGCTCTCAGTTGTCAACTCTACGATGACGTCACGCCAAACTTACTCTCACGAATTCTGCTGCAATCGGCGCAGTCTTTTATTCTATCATTCTTGCATAAATATTCATATACAAATGTAAGTGCTAACAGCAATGTTAATTGCTCCTTGTAATTGCCTACATTATTTATCCATGAACTGTAGATACATATTGGTTTTTTTTAAACATAAGAATCAACATTAACGTTTACATTAGCAGGTATGTATATGCATACATAACCCTTGTTTTGCGCAGTATTCCGTAAAAATTAACAGCAGAGGGCGCTCTTATTTGTGATTTGCTGGTGAGCAGCGCTGTTATGTGGGCATGTATGTTTGATTCTATAGGATTTTTAAAGTCCTGCAGTTCCATTTTTAAGAAGTACTTAAACTTTTTTTTGCATAAGACAATGAGAAGCCCATCCAGAACCTATAACCAAAATTTCAAAAAAATCGGTACAGCCGATCTCGTTCTTTGCGAACAAAAAAAATGGATTTCAAAATATATATTAATACTAGCAGACCCGGCGAACTTCGTCCCGCCCAAAATTAATTTTTTGTATTGAAACATTTTGGTACAACATTTTCACCAACAGTTCACGTCCATGATTTTCAGTGACGCGTTTATCTTCTAATATTACGGTTTGGTGGTTGTCGGAAGGCATATTTCCATTACCATCTTAAATAACCTAGCAAAATTGTATATGCATACAAAGATACGTAATAGCTTCAGTACCGTTTGAAAGGTGCCACACCCCCCTTATAAAATAGCCGCAATTTTTTCTAAGAATATGGGAGTGATTTCTCTTATTTCCATACCATGTTCAAGTACTCTACCATGAACACTTCCAGAGATATGCAGTGTGAAATATTCGGTTTGCATGGGAGGTGCCACGTCCCTTTTTCCAATAGGCCAAATTTTTCTTCATGACTGTGTGATTGATTTTATATGTCTTGTACATACCAAGTTCCAGTACTCTACAATGAACACTTGCAGAGATATAAAGTGTGAAAAATTTGGTTTGTATGGGAGGTGCCACGCCCCCTTCACTTAGCGGTAGGAAACATACTTTACACCGTATTGTCATACCTACAAAATATACACAAAAAATTTCATTCAAATCGGTTAAGCCGTTTCGGAGGAGTTCGACCACAAACTCTGTGACACGATATTTTTATATATTAGACAAAAATACCAAAAGATCTAAAAGAAAAAATAGAGAAAATTTTTTTAGGATAGGGACACCCTAATCGCCAAATTCCAGTACTCTATCGTGAACACTGCCAGAGGTATGCAGTATGAAAAAATCGGTTTGTATGGGAGGTGCCACGCCTCCTTTTCCAATAACCACAATTTTTTCTCCATGAGTATGCGATTGTTTTCATATATCTCCAAACCAGGTTCGAGTACTCTACCATGAACACTTCCAAAGTTAAGCAAAATGAAAAATTAGATTTGTATGGGAGGTGCCCCGCCCCCTTTTACGATAACCATAATTTGTCTCCGTGCGTATGCGATTGCTTTCATATATCTCCATACCATGTTCGAATCCTCTTCCATGAACATTTTCCGGGATATGCAGTAAGGAAAATTCGGTTTGTATGGGAGGTGCCCCCCTTTTCCAATAACCGCAATTTTTCTCCATGAGTATGCGATTGTTTTCGTATATCTCCATACCATTTTCGAGTACTCTACCATGAACACTTCCAGAGATTTGCAGTATGAAAAATTCGGTTTGTATGGGATGTGCCACGCCTCCTGCACCTTACGGAATGAAATATACTTTACATCCGATTCTCATACCAACCATATATGCACAAAAAATTTCATAATGATCGGTCAAGCCGTTTAGGAGGAGTTCGACCACTAACACCGTGACACGAGATTTTTATATATTAGATAGAAGATACGGAACAGCTGTTCGTAAACGGCGCTCAACTTTCGAAAGTAATACAAAATTTTACAAAAGAATTTTAATATAAATAAATTAAATAATTCCATGAAATTTTTGAACTTTTATGTTCATTTTCTTCGATTTCTGGTTCCTAACTTTTTAATACTTCGAAAATCTGAAAATTGAACTGAACTTGTATTTTATCATGTAGCTCATTTTGGTGGAACGAACTCGAAGTTAGCAGATACAATTTTCGAATGCTTGTTAGTACATATCATATTTTTAGGACAATGTTTTCATTCGTAGTTAAACTTTAAACAGCTCTCAAGAAAAACGAAAAATTCTTAGAAAATGACGCACAAGAAATGAAAAAGAAATTTTCTTCTATCAAAATTTCTTAAATCGGTTTGCAGCTCGCAAGAAAAAAATGCTCTTTTATTTATTTCTTCAAGAAATATTTCTTTTTCAAGAAACAGAAATTATAAGAATTATTTCTTGTTGTTTTCTTGAGAGCTGGATTCCAAGCTTTAAGATGCAGTTTGTAATTGAGGTTATGAGCTTTGTGGGTGGGGTGGGGTTTAAACCCAAAAACCCACCCCTTGTGTTCGCTAATGCTAAGTGCTCATATTTACTCAACTTTAAACACTTTGTGTGTAGTTTTTCTCTACGTGACAAATTTGGTATGTAAAAGTAAAAAGATAGTGTTTAATTTTGCACACACTAGGAGAGGAAACTGGTTACCTCTCTTTATATGCGTAAATTTAAACAAAAATTTTTTCGAGGAAATTTTAAACATTTTATGTGTAAACTGTGAAATTGTGAATAATAAATGTTTAGAACTCAAAAAACAAATTTGAAATTTATTCTACGCCACACATATCATAAGTAAAAGTAATCAAGCAGTGTTTAATTTAATTAACACGGTGTGTATTTGCATTCATTAAGAGAGGAAACTGGTTACCTATCTTAATATGCGCAAATTTAAACAAGCATTTTTTAGATTGTAGATCTTTGATTTTTTTCCCGATAATTGTACTCACTAACTCTATCAAAAGAATATAAAAAGCTTTATAAATTCGTATATTCGTAGCAAATATTTATATGTGCAAATAAACAAGTTTTGAGTTATCGATTATTTAAAAAAAAGTTTTAAAGATTGAATTTCTATTGCACAAGTTTATTTGTTTTACGCTTTGCGGCATATATTTTACCGAAATTTTGTAGTAAAATTTGTATTAACTTTCATTGCGAGAGTCGTGTCGAGTGCAAGTCGTTTTTGAGAGTCGAATCGTATCGAAAATTTCACGTCATTGCCTAAAATTTCCACTCGACTAGAGTATTAAAACGGAAAAACTTGGCAGCACTGTATATTTTTCGACGATTTTGGTCGTTTACTTATTTCAGTACGACAATAGACAATGCTACTGTTGTCGAGACGTACCATTTAATCTTATTTTCGACTTACGCAATAAGGCTGATTATTTCCTCCTTGTTTAAATTACGAGAATGCGAATTGAATTCAATTTAAAAGCTTTAATTCAACTTTGTAATTCCTTTACAAAAATTGCTTATAGCTAATTAAGATCTGTACAAAGATTTTTTAATGGACTGTATGAGTATTTTAATGAATGTTGATTTATGCAAAGTAAATGTATGTACAAATGTTGTACATATGAGCAATTTAAATGGGATTGGTTGAGCTCAGGGGGAACTCGCGCAACGGGAATGATACAATGAGAAAAGCAATGATAGAAATATATGTATGAATGGTTGAATGTTACTTAGTGAGTAAATGCCGGTGAATATTCACGATGTGGTTGGAATCCCGCGCAGATGTATGTAGTTGGATGAAAAAATATATGGATAGACTTCCACGCTGCTGTTGAGGTATTCAATAGACGATCCCTGTTGTCTTCTGGTCAGGTGTTTGATGAAAAAAGAGAGACCATGGCAAGGTTGCAATTGCCTTTTATAGGTTACACTGGAAGGCAACTGTAGCCAGTGTCTGGAATATTCAAGCAGGGGTGCTTTAATTCGGTGCAAGCGCAGGGATGCATTTGGGATTAGAGGATGCGCAGGGATGCATCCTTCAAGTGGGCGCAAGTCACTTGAACATGCCGGCCCCTTTGCACTTGTGCAAGGATTTTCTTCAGCTGCACCAAAGCCTTCGGGATTGGTTGAAGGAGGTTGGGTTGTAGGGGAAAACGCACCGACACCAATCTTTCTTTTCGCTTCGAGTTGGGCATGCGCTTTGACGTTGTTATTTGAAATGACCGTACGTGAAGATAATGATGATTGGTAACGGTTAGAACCCATGCAGAGGATTTCCAGATTTTGGTTGTAAATAGGTTTTGCAATTTTTTATTCATATAATGATTCAAAAGTGAAGGGAAGTCAAGATCTGCCAAGTCACTGCTGTAATCGGTAAATAATGAAGAATTCAAGTTCTGTGTAAACTTCGTTTGTGAGCGATGAACTCCTTTAAAGAGAGTGAGGGATCGATAACTTTGGATTTTGGAATTTAAAGCTGGGATGTGCCTTTCTTGCGCGAGTATTTTAGGTCCGAAGGCCGCCTACGCCGAAGGCCGCCTACGCAGAAAGAAGTTCTGCGCAAAAATACTTCCGGTCCCCTTTTGCGGCAACACAGAAAGGAGAATTCTACTTAGTAAGGGTTATAATCCCTAAGCGCGGCCGAAGGCCGCCTACGCAGAAAGAAGTTCTGCGCAAAAATCAAAGAGTTAAATCCAAAGTTCTCAAATATCCTCTCTCACAAAACACCATACACCGGTGGTATGGGAGTGGGCTATTAAACGTCACCAAACCAGATGCGGAAAAGTGGAAAATCTCGTCTTCAGTTTTTCCACTTTCGAGCCCCCCAGGGTTACTTTGGCCCGGTATAAAACCACCCAATATAGAAATTCAGGAAATATTGCCAAAGCCACTTGATATCAAAAGTGGAGTCAAATATTTTTCAAACAAACCCTAATCTCAAAATGGCTTACATTTCCCAAAAATAAGGATGTCCCAATTCCTCACATAAAAGCTAAATCACTCAAAGTAATCCTACGTCATACATTTTCATCAAAAGCAGAAATAGCATCATAAAAAACAGTAAACCCTCCAAGCTTCGAACAAAATCATGCAGCATAACCACCGAATTCTCACAAAAACGCTAACAATTTCAAATGGATATTCGGTTCTAATCACCGTAATCGTTTTCGTTGGTGGCTTTGGAAACCTCCTGACAGTACTCTACTAAGACGTATTTCACCCTTTTCAAAAAAATGCGAAGGTGTGAAGATTATTTCAAAGGAATATCATCGTAATATCGTTACACTACCTAAAATACTCGCGCAAGAAAGGCACATCCCAGCTTTAAATTCCAAAATCCAAAGTTATCGATCCCTCACTCTCTTTAAAGGAGTTCATCGCTCACAAACGAAGTGGTGAGGTGATAAGCTGAAATGTGGATCAGCGGAGTATTAACCTTTAACTTTTGGGGTGTTTAGCTTCTTGGCATGAGGCCGGGATAGAGAATACTTTGGGATCGCTTTGGTTTCTATGCGAATGTTACGTGGTTTGGTTAGATGAGTATGTATCTCTGGAGATTGAGAAGGTTTTTGAACTTTCTCCGAGATGGATGGGTTTTGTAGGCCTTGAGGTTACACTCTTGGAGAAAAGAGTTTACCGAAATGCTTGATGCACAGTTGGGAATAAAGATGAGTTATTTTCCCTTGGTTCATTGAGAAGTTTGACGAAATTTCAGAGTTACCGTTGGACGAGGAAGAAGATAAGTTATCGTTTTGGATTTTGCCTTCAGTGTTGTTATAAAAATCAGAATGTTTCGAAATACACGATAAGAGATTGTCGAGATGTGGATTTTTGGATTGATTAATAGGCTGATTTCCAACTCAAGTCTTGGGTTCTGACTTTTTTTTTGAAGTGTTATGTAACATTGTGTGGTGGAATTTTTGACAATGGAAACCTTGGGAAATCTTTCGGCAATGGATGACCATATGGCTGCAGGCCAATCAATTTATGCAATGCTCATTGCTTTCTGAAACCTTTGTGCGTTCTTCAGGACGAATTTACAGAAATCTAGGACATAATTTCAACGGATGTTTATTACTGGTGCATAATACGCATTTGTTTAATGTTTTTTCTGGGAAACATGGTTGAATTTTGCATGGCGTACATTCTAAAAGTTTAAGCTGATTGGAAATTTGAGACCGGCAATTTTGAAATGAATTGGTACCTAATTGAAACATGGCGTGTGCTTCTTTTTTAAAGTTCGGAGAAATTTCGTTTTCCTCGGCAATACAGATTTTCTTGTAAGAAAGTTGGTACATGTTCCATCGAGACTGAAGATCGTCTAACTTCACATGAAGTTAAGTATCTGTGTGATCTTCCGGATTTGCCTTTTCAAAATGTAGACAGAAATTTAAAACGTTGTTGAAGTCGAAAATAAATTTCGATGTTGACGTGGATTCGACTGGCATGACTGAATTCAAGTAATTATTTAAATTCGGGAGAATAGAAAAATCGTCGTTGACTTAGAAACGTGGCCAGTTTAAGTATGTATTAAAAATATAAATATTTTCAATTGATATGACGAAACTTGAATTTATGTAAGTGGCGGTGCTTTTGGGAAAATATTTACATACATATGTATATACGCAAGAACTGAGAGCATTGTAGATCAAATTGAAAAAGTGCTAACATTTGTATAGTTTTCGCATGAAACAGTAAAGGTTATATCCTCAAACAATTTGCTTTTAGATGAAATAAAAATATGGTAGATGCTTTCGGTACCTATTATGAGCTGCCGGAAAATAATAGAGTTCCTTATGTATCTCAGCCGTTAACTGAAAATATTATTTATGTACCGGGTAAAATCCGAATGCAGTCGGTTTATTTGGGTTAAGTCGACTATTATTGTGGGATTTCCTACTGGGTCAGCGCACTTGACTGATGAGCTTAAACTTCATACATACATATTAGGGCGGGTCAATTTTTTTTTCGACATCGTTCCTAGCAGATTCGGGTTCTACATAAAATTCTAAGAAAAAACGCCCTTTAGACCATAGCTCTAAAATCAATTTCGAGCCTGCGCAATTTTAAAAGAAAATATATTTAACTAATACTAAGTCCATAATCAGATTAATATTTACTAAAGTGTTAGGAATGTTTTTTTTTTGTAATAAGGAGTTGTGCTCCAGAGTTTTATGATATGAAAAATTCATTTCTGATATCTATTTTTTATTTAAAGAACCGCAAGATGGCGCTTCCAAGCAAATCTCCTATATATATGTGGGAGTATGTATGTATGTATGTGACCGGTTGCAGCCTAAACGGATGGACAGAATCGAATAAAATTGTGCCAAAGTATTGCCATGACTCCTGGGCCTATAATAGGGTAAAAAAATTGGAATTCGCCAAGGGGGGGGGGGGGGGGGGGGTGGGGGATACCTCCCATAGTGAAAATTTTTAAACAGCTCTAACTTCGGAATTATAGTCGCATGAACTCGAAATTTGAAATGCACAGATACCTATGGTAGGTGCTTATGGAAAGATATATGTATATAAATGATTTTGTAAAAAGGGGCGTGACACATCTCATAGGTGTGGAGTCATTTATCAGCTATAACAGCAGGCAGTATTAATGATATCATTGTATTGCTTTTTGAAGATTTGTTATAATTGATCAAAGTGAAATTCAAATAAATTATAGAGGATATGAAGTTCACCGGGTCATCTTCTATTCTTTAATATATACTAAGTTAATATACGGATTAACATTTACTAAAGTGTTACGAACGTTATTTTTTTAATACAATAAGAAAAAAATAACTATAATTTAAAGGAGTGACAAACAATGGCTAGAGTCGTCGCATGTGTGTATTCTTTCATATACATATATATGGGCTGTACTTACCGTTATATATTTTTCATCCACTCGCTTATTCCTTACCTTTTTAAATAAAAATTCAACAAGTTTTAACCACTGGGTAAACTTAATAAACGAAATATATTCTCTGGTTAAATTAATAAGCCTGCCCGGATAACACAAAATCCTAAGCTTGATACACATTTGGTGTTATAAAAGTTTTATAAAGCTCTACTTGTAATTAAGAAAAATGCTGGGAAAAAAAATTATAAAATTGATTGATTGATTGATAAAAATAGAGAGGGAATTATGGTTTTGACAATAGAAAGTAGAAAAAAGATACCTCGTGTTGAAAGCAAAAAGGATCTAAAACCAGAAAAAATATAAATACACTGTTAATCATAAAAAAATTTATGATTCGAAAAATTATTTTGAAATATTGTAAAACTTTATTTATTTTTTTTTTTGGTTTTTTAAAGCTAAAGTTTTATTTACTTACAGTAACGAGCAAAAGTATTGGCACAGTGAATTTTTCGCAATATATGCAAAGTATTTAGGAAAATTCCAAGTATGGAGTTTAATAATCCATTAAATTTTTGTTTATCAAAGTGCAAGTTTAAAGTTGCTTGAAAATCTGAATATAAAATTGCAAATTAGTATGCAGATTTATTGAATTTTCCTGAGTTTTTCACAAGGTTTACACATTTGATTTTTATGTGTTTTGGTGTAGTAAGAACTATGTTTTTTAAAAAAATACTGTGCCAAAACTTTTGTTCAACACTGTACATATAAAACAATATATACAGTAACTTCTCCCGTTACAATAGTAAAAAATATGTAATTTGCTTTGTAGTGCAATCTTGCGGTTTTTTAAATAAAAAATAGTTATCAGAAATTAAATTTTCTAAACTCCCAAGCACAGGTTTGTATTAAAAAAATATATCCGCAACACTTTATTAAATATTAATCTGCATATTTTATCAATTCGTCGGTATATTTTTTTATGTATGTTACCGCATAGCTTTGGACTACGTTATCCGTTTTCTATAATTCTTTTTTAAAGGAAAGGTTGTTCCTCAGAGGTAATCTCCTACTAATTGAGTGTAGATCCGATAATTGGGCCATGAAGAAAATAACGGTACTCTTAAATTTGTATATGAGAATTGAAGTCGGTTTTGTTTTTTGTTTAAAATTTCGATGCATTGTTCGATGGGGTGATGTATTGCCAAACATGATAGTACTTCGTTTGCCATCAATAAAGACTAACTTGACGGAGTTACAGTACTCCACATTGATGCGAGCGTCAAAAGCTTTGAATAATATTTGCGAGTATGGCTTTTAGTTTTTACCGCTCAGGTAAGTGGCAGGCCTATAGAAAATATTTCTTAATCAATAATTTTTCAAATACTTTGTGTTTGACACCTATATTATAATACATACTTTATCTTATTAACTTAATTGAATTAAATTTTCGAAATTGGTGGCAACTCGACTCAAAAATATTTTCAGTAGTAAGCCTTCTTAAACCTTTTTAATTTGATACCCATATTGCAACATTTAATTTGTCTTAGCAATTTAATTTAATTAAATTTTGAAACAGGTGGCAACCCCCCTCAAAAATATTTTCGCCTGTAAGCCTTCATAACCTCTTTCTTTTGACAGCCATATTGTAATATCTAATTTATATCATTAACTTACATATACTAAAATTGTTGAACAGGTGGCAACTCTCTATTTTTTTCTGGTTTTAACCATCCGGATATTATAAAAAACAAACCAAAAAAAATAAAAAAATATTCAAATCGGTCAAGCCGTTTTCGAGTCTTAGCGAGGCTAACGGACAGCAATTCACTTTTATATATAAGATATCTTCTTTTAAAAATGCGCAGGCTCGAAATTGACTTTAGAGCTATGGCCTGGAGGAATTTTTTTCTTAGAATTTTATGAAGAATCCGAATATGCTAGGAACAATGTCGAAAAAAATCGATCCATACAAATTGACCCGCCCTAATACATATAGATCCATACGAATTCTGATAAGAAAAATGTAAAAAGAGGAACGAAACTATTTGGCTGAATGCTTTCGCAAACGATTTAATTTGTTCCTTGAGTGTAAATATGTATTACATACATCCATATGTACGTATGCATATAGAATGCATAAAGGTAAAAACGCCAAGTGATGCGTTGATCGCAGTAGGCGCCGGCGCAAGCAGCAGAGCAACAATTGTTAAATAAATAGGTATGCAGAGTATGAAATTCAGTGTGCTTCAATGCGTACTTATGTACATATTTATGTATATACTAGCCGACCCGGCGAACTTCGTCCCGCCCATAATTAGATTTTTAATTTAATCTTTTTGGTCCAACATTTTCTCCAACAGTCCACGATTTCCATTGGCAAATTCATCGGCTAAGATTATGGTTTGGTGGTCGTTTGCCGCCCTAGAAACTTTATCTTATAGTTGGTGGCAATTTCAAAATGGATGCGTATCCTTGTTCAACAGAAATACAATATACACTCATAGACTGAGATGAAATACCTTAAAAGCCAGTTTCACAAAAGCAATTTAAGTGAAAAATTATTTTTTTCTGTCAGGTTCTATATTAAATTCAATTAAAAAAATAAATCTTCATTAAATTGCTTTTATTAAACTGGCTTTTAAGGTATTTCGACAGGGAGTGGTTTGAGATTTACCACTGCACAAATCAACCCTGGTATGTCCGAATGAAGCTTTAACGCATAATAATATTGACAAATCACATCCATTAGGCCAATCGTAATACACGTAGGGATGTAAATTTTGGGGAGTAGCATCGATGTTTCGATGCATCGGATAAATGAACATCGATGCTAAAATACATCGCCAGAAAAACATCGATCTATCGATGGTTTCCGATGTTTCGAAATTTGTTAGGAAAATTTAATACTTTTCAATTCCAACTCTCTGTAATTCAATTATTGCCTTTATTTATTTACCATTTCTTCCCAATAAATAGAATAGAAATGTATGCCGTCGTAAGTTCGCTGGGCCTAAAGTTCCAAGGCCCACTTTCGTTGAAATTTCAACGGGATCCCGGTCCATTTTTAATGACTAATGGCCTTATTCATAAAAAATAAAGTAGCTTTAAAAAAGGTTTATAAACTGAAAAATGTATGAAAATGTCATTTTATAAAGCTCTTTAAACCTACTTTATTTTTTATGAATAAGGCCATTAGTGTGCACTTTTAATATCGAAAGATAAGAGTAAACTCAGAATACCTGAATGTTCCTTTTAAAAGAATAAATATTAAAATTCATGGCCAGTCAAAAAATTTTAGGAGCATAATTCGATGTTAAAACATCGCTGAAACTGTCATCGATATATCGTCTATTTATCGATTTTAGGAAATTGTAAACATCGATGGCAAACATCGAATTTCGAACCGATATTATCGATGTTTCAAAAATAATGATGCATCGTTTGCATCCCTAAATACACGAGAGTTCGACTCAATGGTGCAACAGGTCGATTTAGTCTGACATTCACGACACCTTTTCTCACTTGTCGATTTTTAGTAATAACTCGAGCTCAGCATCACCTCGCATCTCTTTTTATTACAACGCTTTTATCAACTTGCAATGTTGTGTTCCAGAAACTTTCAACGTTGTGGATCCAGAAACTTTCAATGTTGTGTTCCGACACCAAAGCAAAGCTTTGAAAAGCTCCTATAAAAAAGCATAGTGAATAGGGCGAGGTAGATGACATCTAGATGTCGCCCTATGTACTACGTTTGCTACACCGGAAATAGACGACACGCCATTTCTTTAAATAAATAGTCTGTTCCAATAGCAGTCCGGTTTACAGGATTTAGTCAGAACTTACAGGAAGTCGTTCCTATTGACATAAAACCTGTAAGTGGGAACACATTTGAGAGAGTAACTGAGCAACTCTTCCTAGTCAGAAGTTACAGGATTTAGTCCGGAGTTTTTTCCTGTAAGTTCATGAAAAGTGTCAAACGATCAGCTGATTTACATGTGCAAACAAAAACAGAATGCAGTGAAAGCAAAGAAGCTTATATTTGTTAAAAAATGGAAGTAAACAACGAAATATTTGAATATGTATAGATTTTAATAATTATTAAGTGATATTTCAGCCAAATCAGTGTAGTACCAATGACATGTAAACAAACCGTCTGACGTTTTTACAGGAAATAGTGCTTTTGGCGTTCCTATGCACTTCCGCATCTGTTCTGCTTTTACTCTCATTTGAGAGCGTAAAATTGTAGTTTGACAGTTCCACAGGTTTTAGTCCGAAGTTCAAGTTCAGTTCAGTTACTCTCTCAAAAGTGTTCCCACTTAGAGGTTTTATGTCAATAGGAACGACTTCCTGTAAGTTCTGACTAAATCCTGTAAACCGGACTGCTATTGGAACAGACTAAAAATTAGTTTGACTATTGTCAACTAAATCGAATGCTTTGTAAGTGAAGTGACTTGTGGACCACTTGAGGTATAGGTGGGCCAGTTGGTAGCCACTTTGGGACCAGTTGGTAACTAGTTCGTGGGACCAGTTGGTCCCCAGTCGGGGACCAGTCCGGGAACCAGTTGGGAAACAGTTTGGGACTAGTCCGAAACTAGTTACCTTCGGACCAGTTGGGGACCAGTTGGTCTTTTTAAGCTCCTGTGGCCGTTTTAAGGGTAATTCTTGGGCTCTGCACTGCCGCTCGGGGTTTCTGCCTTCTACGGTGGTAATTTTGGGCCGGGTTGCCTGTTTTGGCGGATTGTTGTGCTGTGTGCCGCGTATTACGTGTACCGGGTACCACTTTCTCGAGCGAATTGCTCTGGGGAACCTGTTGTGTGAGTTGCTGGCTTTTTGGCTAGACTTTGAGGAGGGTTTATATACGCATATCGGCGGAAATAGACGACACGCCATTTCTTTAAATAAAATTAATTGGTGCTCGTTTGTATGTACATACATATGTAAATGCATGTGTGTGCACCTTTCTATTAATATCGTTGAATTATTTTAATATCTATTGCAAAATTTTATTCAGACAGGACTAAAAAGTAGAAAATAAATAATATAAAAAAAACTTTTTAATATACAACGCTTTTATAA
>NW_023458571.1:4538161-4538622 GCF_013731165.1 Rhagoletis pomonella
AAATAAATAATATAAAAAAAACTTTTTAATATACAACGCTTTTATAAATGGACTAAAAAGTAGAAAATAATACTTCTCAGTCCCATAGAATTTGTTTTGATAACTTTTGATTTTGAAATTTTAGCAAAAGTCATTATAAACAATCTATGAAATTGAAAATGAAAAACGTGGAGCGCATGCAATACAAAGCATTCGATTTAATTGACAATAGTCAAACTACATAACGTAGACCTAAAATTTCTACAGCGAAAGTAGAACTTTAAAATAGATTTTAAGCGGTCGTTATTCATATACCCACATACATACATTCATATATTACTTTTCATATCAATTCAAGTGTATTACATGCGCCCCACGCTTTTCATTTTCAATTTCATAGATTGTTTATAATGACTTTTGCTAAAATTTCAAAATCAAAAGTTATCAAAACAAATTCTATGGGACTGAGAAGTATTATTTTC
>NW_023458571.1:4538722-4546972 GCF_013731165.1 Rhagoletis pomonella
CAAAGTAAATGTATGTACAAATGTTGTACATATGAGCAATTTAAATGAGATTGGTTGAGTTCAGGGGGAACTCGCGCAACGGGAATGATACAATGAGAAAAGCAATGATAGAAATATATGTATGAATGGTTGAATGAAACTTAGTGAGTAAATGCCGGTGAATATCCACGATGTGGATGGAATCCCGCGCAGATGTATGTAGTTGGATGAAAAAATATATGGATGGACTCCCACGCTGCTGTTGAGGTATTCGATAGACGATCCCTGTTGTCTTCTGGTCACGTGTTTGATGAAAAAGAGAGACCATGGCAAGGTTGCAATTGCCTTTTATAGGTTACACTGGAAGGCAACTGTAGCCAGTGTCTGGAATATTCAAGCAGGGGTGCTTTAATTCGGTGCAAGCGCAGGGATGCATTTGGGATTAGAGGATGCGCAGGGATGCATCCTTCAAGTGGGCGCAAGTCACTTGAACACTCCTTGTTATGAAGTTTGGTTTATTTAAGTTTCAACACGTTATCATTCTTTTGTAAATAAGTAAAAATCTTGTTGAGAAGAAGATCTTACAAATCCCCAGTGCTATTAAACCCCATATTTGAAGCTAGTTACTCTTAAAGAAGGTATTTTGTTCCTTGGATAACGAGTTTGTTGTTGGCACCGTATGAATGACAGCGTTTTACCGCTGGAATTTTCAAACATCGTCGGTCGAAATGAGCGAAAAATTTGCCAACTTAATGCACGTGACCCGGCCCACTTATGATGATCTCAGTAGCCGCTTCACCAATCCTTACCAAACTCGGTACGAGCCTTGCCTAGGACCTAGGTAAGACATCTGTTGAAAATCTTTGAAATTGGGAAATAACCACACCCCCCCCCCCACCTATATAACGGTAATTTAAAGAAACACGAAAACTGCGATAAATCAGTAACTACTGAAGCTAATTGACCAAAAAATCGATAAATACAATAACCACTTAGTATAAAACTAGACTATTATAAAATATTGGATAATGGGCGTGGCGCTGCCCCACCACACAATGTGTATCTCGGTAACCGATTCATCGATTTCTACCAAACTCGGTGCGCTCAATAACCTTAGTACAAGAAAAAAATTCGTTGAAAATTATTCAAATCGGACTAAAATTACACCACTTCCCGTATAATATTGTGTCTCATCCTTCAAATGTGGGTCTCAGGTGGACACTATTTATACAGACTTTTCCAAAGCCTTTGACAAAGTTTCCCATTCTATTTTGTTACGTAAGTTGGAGAGTCTTGGTTTTCACTCGGTATTTTTGTCCTGGTTGAAATCTTATCTTTCGAACAGATTGCTGTTTGTTGAAATTGAAGGTTACAGATCTAACAGCCTTATTGCAACTTCCGGTGTACCACAGGCTAGTGTCCTTGGCCCTCTGTTATTTGTTTTATTTATAAATGATATTGGGAACTGTTTTAAATATTCCGAGTTCCTCCTCTACGCAGATGACCTTAAACTCTTTAAAAAAATTACTTGTGTCTCTGATACACTTTATCTACAACATGATCTGGATAATGTTATTACTTGGAGTCGGGTAAATAAATTATCACTGAACATTAATAAATGCTACCATATGACCTTTTCTAGGTCTTCAAACATCATCAGCTCGACTTATAGTATTTTGAACCATAAACTGACCTCAGTCAATGATTTTATAGATCTGGGTGTTGTGTTTGACTCGGGTTTCACTTTTACAAATCATGTTAATTACGTTATCCCGAAGGCTTATAGCAACTTAGCATTTCTGCGTAGATATGCTAAGGATTTCAAAGATCCTTATACCAGGAAAACTCTTTTCAATGCGCTGGTACGTTCTAAATTAGAGTATGCAT
Organism: Rhagoletis pomonella; assembly: GCF_013731165.1. Classification (NCBI taxonomy): domain Eukaryota; kingdom Metazoa; phylum Arthropoda; class Insecta; order Diptera; family Tephritidae; genus Rhagoletis; species Rhagoletis pomonella. Next base: position 4,540,589 of record NW_023458571.1, read on the forward strand.
CTATAATATGGAATCCAATATATAGCCTTTATGCTAGTAGGCTTGAAAGAGTCCAGCGCAAATTTGTTCGCTTTGCCCTACAGCCGCTTAACTTTTCTGAGCCTTTACCGGCCTATAATTCTCTCTGTAAGCTTATTGATGTAAAATCACTGGAAAGTAGAAGACTTATCCAGTCACTGATGTTTATATATGATCTGGTTAATGGATATATTGATTGCCCTGTTTTACTTAACCAGATTTGTTTCAATGTTCCAAACAGAATTTTGCGTTTTCAACTACCTTTTTATATGCTTCCAGTTAAGGCAAATTACTTTACTCTAGCACCAATATATAGAGCCCTCACAGAGTTTAATAAAATCTCAAAAATTGTAAATATTGAGTTTTCATTGCCGAGATTGATATTTAAATCTAATATTGAAACATTGTATAATTAATATAATTTCAATTATTCTAACCTATTATGTAATCTAGTCTGTAAGATTGTTAAAGTCATAGACTAAAATAAATGAAATGAAACGAAATGAAATGAAAATAACAACGGTGACCGTATTAACCAACGTAAAATAAAGGACATTTTTTCAGAATGATTTGGGAATACCTACATACAACTTGTATGATAAAAGTACCTTACCCATATCGTAGTTTAAATCAAATATTTACCAGTTAATTATATTATTTAACTGTACAAGTTTCCCTGCTGTAGCGAAAAATGAAGGCAAATCCTTTTCAAGGACTTCGCCATCCTTTGATTCCAAAATGCGTTTACCATAATTCATACTGCACGACGAAGCAAGCACACAGTAGTTCAAAATTGGATTTTAATATTCATAATCCACCGGAGCCTTAATTTTTCAACCAATTTTTTCTAAAAACCAAAAAAAATATTTATTTTGGTGAACATTTTTTTATAACATTTCAAATTTTTTTTGTGTGTTTATTTTGTTTTGAGAGAACCATACATGGGCGCAGCCAGAACGAAATTTAGGGGGAGGGGGGGCCCATACAAAATAAAAAATTCAAAACCAATAACTTACTAAAAGATTGTTTATTATAGCTTAAAATTATTGTAACCAATAAAGGTAAATATGTTGTACAAAAAACCAATAAACAGAAGTTCACAAAAGTTGATATAAAACTATTCGTCGATTTAAATTGTTAACCTTTTACTGAGCATGTTTATTTTACGAGGAGGAAGCATCGAAAGCCTAACCCCGTCCGTATGAGACTTTAACCCAAACTAAAAGTCCTACCGTCATGTACCGTTCCCCTCCCGGTACCACCGTCAAGGATTTCGTCGGGATTATAACACTGCGTGACTGATAAGGTTATAGATCTATTCTCTTCCTCTTCTTCTTATTTGGCGCTGTAACCGCCAAAGCGATTTTGACCAACTGACGCCAATTAGAAATGCCAAGTGAGCCCAGAATACTTTCAGAGCTGGGGCGTCGGTGTCCATTCGAACGACATGGCCAAGCCAGTTGAGCCGCTGTATTTTAATATGCCATATACCAGCACGGGCATGATGAGTGATTTATAGTGTGGTTTTCGTACGTCGAGAGACGACTTTACTCCTGAATTGCCTACTCAGTCCAAAGCAGTACTTGTTGGCTTCTTCTCTTCTGCGTTGGATTTCCATGCTGACTTTATTATCGGTGTCAATGCTGGTTCCCAAGTAAACAAAATTCTCTACTTTCTCGAAATTATAACTGTCAAAAGTGACGTGGGTGCCAAGGCGCGAATGTGCTGATTGTTTGTTTGATGACAGGAGATACTTCGTCTTGTCCTCGTTTACCACCAGACCCATTCGCTTTGCTTCCTTGTCCAACTTGGAAAAGCCAGGACAGAATTCGCGGTTTTTTACCGATGATGTCAGTGTCATCGGCATAAGCCAGCAATTGTACGCTCTTGTAGTAAATTGTTCCTAAGCGGTTCAGTTCTGCAGATCTTATTATCTTCTCCAACATCAGATAAAAGAAGCCACATGAAAGAGAGTCGCCCTGTCTGAAACCCCGTCTGGTGGCGAACGATAACAGAGCAGAGCTGATGGTATTGCTCAACGTCATTTTTCACAGGCGTATGAGTTTTGAGGGGATACCAAATTCAGACATAGCGGCATATAGGAAACTCCTTTTAGTGCTGTCGAAAGCGGCTTTAAAGTCGACAAATAGGTTGTGAGTGCGGATCCTTTTCTCGCGGGTATTTTCTAAGATTTGGCGTACTGTGAATACCTGGTCTATGGTAGACAATACATTCGATAAGACCTTGCAACCTATGCTTAGAAGGATGATCCCACGGTTGTTGGCACGCATGGCGGGGTCGCCTTTCTTGTGGATTAGGCGGAGCGCACTAGAATTCCAGTCGTCGGGCATGCACCTTATTACCTCCTTGCCATCGTAATTAAATAACTCAGCTGACAGGCCGTCAGCTCAAGCAGCTTTGGAACTTTTCGTCATAGTCAGGCGCTGGGATATCGACTCCATCGTCATCGAGTGGGACCTCGGATTCGTCTTCCCACTTCTTTCAGTGCTTCTGCCATTCAATAGGGTCAAAAAGTGTTCCCTCCATAATCTGAGTACGTTCTGGACATCGGTCACTAGGTCACCATCGTTGTTCCCACAATAGTCTTGAAACCTTCCGTAAGTCGCTCAATTCTCTGCTAAAAATTTCGGGTGTTTTTTCTGTCTGCCAGCATTTCAAGCATTTTCTCACACTCCTCATCATACCAGTAATGAGCGGGAAATGTGGTTCCACTGCTCGCGCAAGTCGGTTTGTTGAAGAGTGCTCTCTCACAGCAGGTGTGAGGGTCGAGCGCCGAATCCATTGGCCGTCTGTTTTGATTGCAGCTTTTCGACGTTGAACTTTCCCTGCATTGTTGGGGGCCCTTTTTTTGCTTCTCCGGGGTTGGGTCGTATATTGGATGCATCAATATAGTAGTGCGAGTCGATGTTTGGCCCTCGGAGTGTACGTATGTACATTTAAAACATGGAAGCATGCCTTCCGTCTATCACAACATGCTCGATTTGGTTTCCCGTTTTACGATGTGGAGACATCCATGTAGCTTGAGAGAACGAAAAATGACACTGAAAATGGCACAACGCCGAAACCGGTTTATCTCCAAACCAAATTTGACAAGGGATGACGGAAAATCGTTCCACAATACATCACACTCCTACCCTGTAGGAAACACCAACAATGAAAATGAGAATAGCTTGATGGATCTTTTTATGCTAGAACCCAATAATACATACTGCCAAGTTTCGGGCCCCGGCGAAGTGGGTCATCCTCAGCCCGCCGTTTCTATGTGGAGGCTGATTTTTTCGACACTGGCACCAAAGATCCCTTCGTTGCCCACCTTGGCATTTAAATCGCCTAGCACGATTTTTATACGTGTCGGGGGCAGCGCTAATATGTACGCTCTAAGCTAAGAGAGCCTTGGATGCCTCGTCCTTCTCTTCCATCGGGGCATTGGCACATATGAATGAGATGTTGAAGAATCTCGCTTTGATGCGGATTGTGGCTAGACTTTCGTCCACTAGAGTGAACGCCGGTCTCTCTCCCACCACAAATTTAACACCGAATTGCACTCCTTTACGTGGCAACAGTAGTAGACGTCGCAAGGCTCACGCTTACCTTCCTCGCCCCGTCCATCGCCTTTATTTTCTCTAGGACTTCAGAGGCACCATCCCGATTAATCCCCAGCGTACGCGGGGTGTTACGCCCTCCCACTTTACCTCGCTCCCAAACTAGCGTTCGGTCGCTACCCAGAGTATTCATGGATATAAATATCCGGACGTAGTTAGCTGCGATTTGAACCGTAAGCACACGAATCACTTCTGGCCACTCCCAGGTGAATGGCAGTCAAAAGCTTTGCAGTACTGGGAAATGTACAAACATAGTGGCAAAAACGAATATCTGAACTAAACCCTGATGCATTTTTTTAAATTCGCTCTACATACGTGTATAATAAACCAAATAGCCGGACAAAACTTTAAATGATATACATATGTATGTATGTATAAATATGAGGGCGTATTGAACATTTTGAGTACGCAGATTTTTTAGGCTGGTATATTTATTTATGTTAAATATATTACTTTATTTTGTTTTGTCACACTTAAGAAGTAAACGTCCTAGCTGTTCACCCAACCGGTCTATAGTTTTATCAATAATCTCAGGTTAGTTCTGTGATACAAAACTTTCGTTGTACGCTCAGAAAAGACACAGACCTAAAGACAAAGTAATAAACAATTGAACTATAAATTTATTTATGGTTTCCGTTCAATCAATTTTTGCTCATTGTCGACTGCAGCCAGGTTTTTACCCTTTTAAAATGGAAGTGCTTTGAAGTTAGAGATTATAACTTGATACAGAACCGGATGATCCACATATCTACTTTTTAAATCAATTTACTAATTATTTTGTTAGCGTTGTGATGTGAAGATGGAAGCGAGACGTATTTGTCGCAATAATAAGAGAGAGGCCGAAAAACGTGAGTGCGAAGAGCTTGAAATGCTGACCGACAGGAGGAATGCCCGCAAAATTTTACCAGAGAGTTAGGCGACTTACGGAAGGTTTAAAGATCGGGGCGCACTCCTGTAAGAACAATAATGGCGACCTAGTATCTGATGTCCAGAGTGTACTTAGATTATGGAGGGAACACTTTTCCGCCCTACTAAATGGTAGCAGCACGGAAAGTTGTGGAGAAGAAGAACCCGAGCCCGCAGTCGATGATGACGGAGTCGACGTTCCACCGCCTGACTATGACGAGGTACGTATAGCAATAACGCGGCTGAAAACAACGCAGCTGCTGGAGCTGCCAGCCTGCCAGCTGAGCTATTCAAGTACGGCGGCGAGGAGTTGATAAGGTGCATGCATCAACTCTTGTGTAGAATATGGTCAGATGAACGCATGCCCGACGACTGGAATTTAAGTGTGCTCTGCCCAATCCACAAGAAAGGTGACCCCGCCATTCGCGCCAACTACCGCGGGATCAGCCTTCTAAGCATAGGTTACAAGGTCTTATCGAGCGTATTGTGTGAAAGACTGAAGCCCACCGTCAATGAACTGATTGGGCCTTATCAGTGTGGCTTTAGACCTGGCAAATCCACCATAGACCAGGTATTCACAATACGCCAAATCTTGGAAAAGACCCGCGAGAAAAGGATCGACACTCACCACCTATTGGTCGACTTTAAAGCCGCTTTTGACAGCACTAAAAGGAGTTGCCTATACGCCGCTATGTCTGAATTTGGCATCCCCTCAAAACTCATACGGCTGTGTAAAATGACGTTGAGCAATACCACCAGCTCCGTCAGAATTGGAAAAGACCTCTCCGAGCCGTTCGCCACAAAACGGGGTTTCAGACAGGGCGACTCCCTTTCATGTGACTTCTTTAATCTGATGTTGGAGAAGATAATAAGAGCTGCAGAACTGAGCCACTCAGGAACAATTTATTATAAGAGCGTGCAATTGCTGGGTTATGCCGATGACATCGACATCATCGCTAACAAAAACCGCGAAGTCTGTTCTGCCTTTTCCAAGTTGGATAGGGAAGCAAAGCGAATGGGTCTGGTGGTAAACGAGGACAAGACGAAGTATCTCCTGTCGTCAAAAAAAACAGTCAGCACATTCGCGCCTTGGCACCCACGTCAATGTTTACAGTTACAATTTCGAGAAAGTAGAGAATTTCGTTTACTTGGGAAATAGCATTAACACCGATAATAATGTCTGCATTGAAATCCAACGTAGAATCACTCTTGCCAACAAGTGCTACTTTGGACGTGCTGGTATATGGCGCAGAAGCATGGACAATGACAACATCCGATGAGGCGGCTCTTGGAGTGTTTGGGGGAAAGATTTTGCGGAAGATTTACGGGCCTTTACGCGTTGGCGACGGCGAGTACCGCAGACGATGGAACGATGAGCTGTATGAGCTTTACAACGATATGGACATAGTACAGCGAATTAAAATACAGCGGCTCCGCTGGCTTGGTCATGTCGTTCGAATGGACACCGACGCTCCAGCTCTGAAAGTATTCAACTCGGAACCCGCTGGTGGTAGCAGAGGAAGAGGGAGGCCCCCACTGCGATGGAAAGATCCGGTGGAGAAGGACTTGGCTTCACTTGGCGTTTCCAATTGGCGTCAGTTGGCACAGAGGAGAAACGACGGTTACAGCGCCAAAAAAGAAGAAGAAGAAGAAGAAGAAGAAGCCAACTACAATCAAGCGCAACTATTCCGCTGCAATTCACTTGATCATGTGGTTGTTGGTATTGTTGGTTTTTGTTAATATTTCTATTATTAGAATGTTTAACTTTTAGGTGTGCTCGTCCTTAAGTTATTTGTTTTTTTTTTGTTATTTTATGGCCTTATAACAATTATATTCA
>NW_023458571.1:4547072-4555473 GCF_013731165.1 Rhagoletis pomonella
CGTCTTTTTATCGTCGATCGTAATACGAAACTCAAATTTCTGGTCGACACTGGTGTCGGCTTCTCAATTATACCAGTCTCGTTCTTTCAGAAGAAACTAAAAACAACCGCTGTTAGTAGTCGATTTCGCGCTTCGAAGGGAATTCTGTTTCAATTTCGTGATTGCTAACATCTCGAAACCAATTCTGGGTGCGGATTTTCTGGAAAAATTTGGACTCCTGGTGGACATCAAAGGCAAGGTGCTTATCGATAGGGAGACGGAGCTCAAAGCAAATTGTACTTCTAATTACACGGTATATGAGCCGGTATTCTCCATCAACAGCGACAACGTTTATAAAGATTTGTTATCTGAATTCGTCGATTTAACAACGCCGAAGATGTTCAGCGAACCGGTTATCATGAAAACACCCGTTCGACACCAAATCCTCACAACGGGTCCACCGGTTTTCTCACATGCACGGCGATTAAATCAAGAAAAGCTTACAATCGCCAAGAAAGAATTTGAATACATGATAAATGCGGGAATTTGCAAGCCATCAAAAAGTGAGTGGGCCAGCCCATTAAATATGGTTCCAAAAAAAGAATGGACTTTGGCGACCCACAGTGTAATATTACGAGAATCTAGTGGAATTTTATTAAAAAAATTTGTGTTCCAAATCGGGGAAAAAATGTTTTTACGAATTAGCTAAATATTTATACAAAGCAATGTTAAAAACAAAAAACCCTTAGCGGTTCATATTTTTGCAGGAGAAGTCCCTAAGTACAGAATTTTTTCACTTTGAAAAAATACTTGCTTCAGTAGCAATCTCGCAATAATTGAGAAAGGTGGATTGTGTCATTTTAAATAAATAATCACATAAAATTTTATTGAATATAATTTCCTTGAATCTTTAAGTAATGGATACAGGTAAGCTTTGTTATTTTATTACTACTTATCATATCGAAAATTTGCAATGTTTTCAATTTATTTGAATCACGATTCTCCACTTTGCATTTAGCTTTAAAAAATTCCCCGTATGTCCCCTTTTTGAAAGTACTCTTAACTTCTCTTGCAATTCATAGACATTTTAGGAAAACTGAAATCGTTTGCCCAGATTGGCCCATCTTTAACTAATTTAAATTTTTGACACACGAATAGCATAAAATGAAGCGAAAAGATATATTTGAAATTTGGTTGCAAGCAAAAAAAAGAACTGTGAAGAATAAATGTATTATTCAGAAAATACTGGAAGCGCATAACTTAAAAGATTCTGAATCTAGTAGAAGGGCTCTGGAAATTTGTGTTAGCCGTTTTAGTAGCAAACTTAAGGAAAAGTGGGAGAAATGTAAAAATGGAGAAATGAAAGCAAGATCCCAATTAGAAAAAAAAGACTGGTTAGAAGGAGCAATCTCATTTCCATCTGAATTTCTCAACCTGCCGGCTTGTAGTAAAACTTCTCGAGTTGGTCGGCCCGAAAAACCTTTTGAAGACTGCCACTTAAAAGTGAAAAAAAAAGGAAATTGAAGGAAGTGGTCTGCTCTTCATCACAAGAGAAACTAACTCTTGCGGCACGGATGAAATTAATGTCTTCTGGAAGGAGGGATGCTGCTAAAATTGTAGAGGAAGTTTCATTTTCGTCACCTTCGCACGCTACAAAAATAAAGAAGGTTCGAGAATTTTTTAATAGAACAGATCCACAGCTTTCTCCGGAAGCTGCCCTTGGTCTAGTGGTTGATGCCAAACTAAGTGTAAAACAGTACAAAATTATTCGACAGCAAGCGAAAAGTGTACATGCTAACATATATCCGGCATATAATCTTGTTTAAGAAGAAAGAAAGAAGAGCTCCTCGATCTAACGGTGAAAAGAATTTGTGAAGTAACAAAAACCTTATTGAAGAAATGGACTCTTTTTCATTTGTATTACAGTTTACACTTCCGTCAAAATGGGGCTGTGATGGTAGTTCAGCACAAAGATAATATAAGCAAAGGTTATCAACTGAATGCTCAGAAGATGGCTGTGACGAAAACCTTTTTTCCATATCGTTTGTGCCCTTGCGTTTAATTAATGACCAGACAAATGACATTGTATGGAAAAATCCACGACCTAAAAAAATCCATAATCTCCCCGAGGAAACCATTCTACTATTGAAACCGCCAAAAATACTAAGCTCATCTACAGAATCATCTTCCGATGAAGAAAATTGAAGTTCCTTAATTTAGTTATTCCAATTATTGCACTACATACAAAGTATGTATGTACATTTTTTTATAATGAAAATGTTTTGTGAATATTATTTAATATAAACAGGTTGTTATGCATGTATGCATATCTGTGTATGTATGCTTATCATATTGTAACATAAAAATATTTTGCAAATCAAACATATTAATAAAATAACCTTTCACACTACCGTAACAAATACATTTTTTCATATGCCATGACAGAAAAGATTCTGCAGCTTCAAAACCATTATACAGATGTTAAAACTAATATCATTTTTGAATTCAGCGTCCAAAATTCATTCAGGAATTACTTCTTTTTGTTTTGAAATATATTTCCGCGGCGAAAAAATTAATTTAGTTCCCCTAGAATCCAAAAATCACACACTGTGCGTCGGTTCGAATCCTACTGAAAGAAGTCTGATGAGGAAATATGGTGATTTCCGCAATAGCTATCACTTCTACCATTTTTTCAAATTATTGTTGCTTTTCCACAATAAGCTTTCACTTAAAACGGCCTCAAGCTCATAAAATGTTTTTAATATAATTGTTATAAGGCCATAAAATAACAAAAAAAAAACAAATGACTTAAGGACGAGCACACCTAAAAGTTAAACATTCTAATAATAGAAATATTAACAAAAACCAACAAAACCGACAACCACATGATCGAGTGAATTGCAGCGGAATAGTTGCGCTTGATTGTAGTTGGCTTAGCAAAGTGAAATAGTGGAAATAAGCAACAAGAATTAGCAAGGCAAACTTAACACAGTGTGTAGGCAACTGGCTGAGTCAGTGGTGGTCGTCGGTTCGAATCCTACTGAAAGAAGTCTGATGAGGAAATGTGGTGATTTCCGAAATAGCTATCACTTCTACCATTTTTTCAAATTATTGTTGCTTTTCCACAATAAGTTTTCACTTAAAACGACCTCAAGCTCATAAAAATTGTTGAATTTAATCAAATTAAGTGAAAAATAAAGGCCCCAGTGAATTACGAAAACCAAATGCCAGTTTTGAACCTGGAACTGGAAACTCCGCGTGTAACACGATTCTGTGCACAACTTTCCCTGTACTTTATAGATTGTACAAAGATAACCGATTAAATAGAAACCGTTAAGTGGGGTGCGAACAAAATGGCGAAGGTTTTCGTTATATTTTATAAGGGGAATTTTTATATTTAATATTCTGCGTTTAAAAATTTACCTCTGAAAAATGCAGAGCCGATTTAAAGGTCAGTTTACAAAATAAAGGACAAAAGGCGTCCGTTATTTTGAAAACAATTATAAATGACAGGGGGCTTCCGATACTTCAATAACTAATTTGCTCCAAATTAATAGTTACAGCAATCTCTAAACGATAAATAAGACTACTATAGACTTTTAGAAATTGGGCGTGGCACCGCCCACTTTATGACTAAGGGCTGTATCTCGGTAACCACTTCATAGATTTCTACCAAACTTGGTTAAATTAATTCTAAGTCAGCATAGATATAATCTAAAAAGTTTGAAATCGGGAGCAGGGGGTGCTATCAAGCAAGAAGTTTTTTGTTATTCTGTGGCAATCTTGATAAAAATTAAACCTTCAGAGTGCAGCGCTTTTCCCCACACGTGTGGTGAACAGTTTAATGAAACAGAAACAGCTGTTTTCTGTTTACTTTTTGTTATTCACGAAATGGATTCTGCTACAACGTAAGTATTTCACATATTATTCATTATTTGTTGTAAAATAATATTAAAATTAATTTACAGGAAATCAAAAAACGACCGTGCGACCCACTAGCAACTTGAGCTCTACATTGCATTTTGCCAGGCATACCCAGAAATTGGCACTGGAAAAAAATCGCCAAAATCGCCTCAGCAAATGCAAGACTTGTGGAAGCAGCTGGCAGAGGAGTTGAATTCTTGCAGAGGACCAACACGTACCGCAGCTAACTGGAAAGAGGTAACTTGATTGATATTACCCTCCAGTACTGCTGGAGTCAATCGCTACTTTTGAACCGCTACTGCACTGACTCCTAGGTAAGTAGCTACTCTATTAACCCGTGGTAGTGCACATGGTAGTGCAGAGTCGAACCAGTCGTAAGCAGAATAGCGAAAAACTACGACAGAGGGCGCGCATAAATCACGCAAGTGACTACTTTAGTAACTCCCGGTAGTGCAGAGAGAGCCGATGGTGACTACCGCCTAGGACATTGCCTTGTAAAAGTAATCGATGAAATACACTGCAAGTAGTCGGTCGGTAATTGACGGTGTTTATTAGGTAGCTACGGATTCAGCAGTCCTGTAGTCACTCCCCCGTACTGCAGGGTAGTTACGTTTTTGTATATCTGATGCAACGTTTTTATACATATGTATGTAGACGTTGGGTGTGTGGAAGAGTCAACTATGCACGCGGGCAAGGCGGTTGAAAATGAGCCAGAGGCTGACTGGAGGAACCAAGCTGCAAGCCGATGAGCGAATTTGAGGAAAAGGCTTTATCCACATTTGGATCAGTAGCTGTTGATGGGGTCAAGACCATTCAGAGTTTTGGGTTGACGTACTCTCTTGAGCCTTTGTCAGTTGAGGTCCCAATATCACCAACTGAAAGCACATCTTCTTTGGACAGTCCTCAGCCATCACGTAGTCCATTACTAATACCGCTAAACCTAGTAGAACCGCCAAGCCCAGGACAACCGCTTAGCCCAGAAATATCAGCAAATCCTGCATCATCTGCATGTTCATCGCTAAGCTTGGAAAATCAGGTGCGTTTTCTATTGTATTACAACATTTGTATGTATGTACATACATACATACATATGTATATTTTTGTGCATTTTATAATTATTTTTTATTATTTTGAAGGATGCTTGCACATCGCGGCTATCACGTGGTGAGCGGTCTAAATTAATTAGCACTTTGATAGCTAACATTGCAAAGAGGAATTCTGCTGAGGAGGAAAGGCAACGCATTGAAAATGAAAGGCGTCAAGAGTACCGGGAGATGATGCAGGCCATCCAAGGCCTATCCAATACTGTCGCAGAAATCCAAATTTCAGACTTTGTGCAAAAGATATGAAAATTCAGCAAAATTTCACCAAAATTTATAACTTTTTAATCCGCATCTTTAGAAAATATTTTGGTGTGCAGTTTTTAGCCCATTAAGTTTTAGTATAGTACAAATTTGAAGTAGCTATGACTTACTGTTGGTTTTTGGCAATTTTTCGTTGGCGGGTATGTTCGACATTTTTTTTATATGGGAAAATATGCAGAACACCCTCAACAAATCAACTGTAAATTTTAGCGACTTCAAACTTGCACTTTGTTCAGCTCAAATTAAATGGGCTACAAAACTGCTTACTTGAAAATTATCCAGAAATTCTAAATTTTTAAAATTTTGATGAAAATTTGTTAAATTTTTGTGAGCTTCATATAAAGCGTGAAACTTTGATTTATATAGTTTATATTACTGAATGAACTATATTTCCATAAATAATTAATGCAAAAAATTGTTCGTGCAAATAATATTGAATATTAAATTAGATCAAGTTGTACACTAACATTTCACGCTGACTGTAAGTTTACAATTTTTCTTGGTTTTCATTTCTTTTACAAAAAAAGAAGAAAAATAAATAAACAATTAATGTACACTGCCGGGGCAAAGTATTGGCACTGGAAATTTTTCACAATATATGCGACAATTTTCATTCTAATATTTTTCCGCTAATTACGTATAAAATATGGTTCATTCTACAACAAAAAACAAAAAAATATAATTCCTAAACTTTGTGTAAAACTCGCGAAAGTTCAGCAAATTTTCATGAAAATTTTCAACTGTTTAATCAGTTTTATTAGATTTTTTTTGCGTATGAAGATTTGTAACCCAATAAATTTTATTATAATAAGGTTTAAGGCGCTAGGTTTAAGTAGCTAGGAATTACCGTTGATTTTTGGCAATTTTTTTCACGCAGTCTCTTCCATACTAGAATCTAATGAGCTGCAAAACTGCATTCTCAAAAAAATTCTAAAAAATCTGATTAAAAAGTTGAAAATTTTGATGACAATTTGCTGAATTTTCGCGAGTTTTGCACAAAGTTTAGGAATTATATTTTTACGTTTTTTGTAAACCATATTTTTATACAAAATTCAAGGAAAAATATTAGAATAAAAATTGTTGCATATATTGTAAAAAATTTGCTGTGCCAATACTTTGTTCCGGCAGTGTAAATAAGGGTATTTGGAAAGTCAAATCTGAGAAAGTCCGCATTTCTGGCTTTACTTGTGGATAAATTTAATAACTAAAGAGTTTGAATATATCTCGATCTTGTTCTTTCACCTTCGCGTATATACTGCGAAGAATCAACAGCATTATTTGGAGAATCAAAGTCTTCTGCAACCTCGTCATCTACCTCGTTCAGAATAATGACCGCTTTCATCATAATATTATGCAATATAACGCATGTGCTTACAAACAGAGCGGAAGTTTCATGGGAATAATGTAGAACTCGGTGCTTCAGCAAACATCTGAAGCGCGACTTTAAAACACCAAACGCTCTTTCAATGCAGTTTCTGGCAGAAGCATGTATTTTATTATACTTTTGCTCTTTAGAAGTATTTGGTGCTCCAACTGGTGTTAGAAGCCAGGGCTCTAGAGGATAACCTTGATCGCCAATAAGCCAAGATTCTTTCCGGTGTTGTACAGACATATCAGTGTTCTGACGAATGAGATGCTCTCGTAGGCCAGAAGTTGCCCAAATCCCAGAGTCAGGTGTTGCACCCGGGAATTTTGCATTTAAAAATGTGAAACATAAACGGTGATCACAGACCTGATAAACAGAACATATATGAATTACAATGGTCACATGCAAACAACAAAACTTACTGCTTCGACATTAATACTGTAAAACTAGGGCTGCCAGACGTCCCGGTTTTCCCGGACATGTCCCGGTTTTAGACTATTTGTCCCGGTGTCCCGGTGTCCCGGTCCAACCTTAAAATGTCCCGGGTTTCGTTTAGGTGTCCCGGTTTTCTATTTGATTGCACAAATTTTTCATAAAAACAAGTAAGAAAGTCTAAGTTCGGGCGGAGCCGAACATTAAATACCCGGCGCAAGTATTAAATATATATTTTTCACCTTTCCGAAACCTACCGCTAGATGGTAAGCCGGGATGTATCAATTTTGAGTAAATTAGCGTCCTTAAATTTCGAAATATTGCATTTCTGAAATTTACCGTTATATGAAAAGCGGCCGTAATTTTAGTCCGATTTCAATAATTTTCAACGCTTTGCTTTTATGTGGCAAGCACAATAACCATACGGAGTTTGGTACAAATTGGTATAACGGTTACCGAGATACATATATGTGATCATAAGTGGGCGATGCCACGCCCATTTTCCAAAATTTTATCATAAACCTATTTCTTGGTAAAGAATTGTTGCAACCATGATAAAAACATAGCAAGGTAGAACCGTTCTCTCAATTTGTCGGCCATGATTTTTTTTTGAAGTTTGCCAACATTTTAAAATCATATAAAAGTGAAAATAAAAAATTGAAATTGTTCGAAATTGTTGTTGCTTGAGATTGAAAATGAAAATGTGTGTGTGAGTTTGTGAGTAAATTTAAAAATTAAATTGTTTGGAAACGTCAAGAATTTTAAAAGTGACTCTCAGCGGTTCTACCTTACTGTATTTTTATCATGGTTGCAACCATCAATTTTGAATAAATTAGCTTTAATATTTACTGATTTATCGAAGATTTTGTATTTCTCTAAATTACCGTTATATGGGATGTGGGCGTGGTTATTATCCGATTTAAAAAACCCGAGCGCACTTGTGCACAAGGGTATATTAATTTTGTTCACATAACGGTTGTTTGTAACAGCCAAAACGAATCGAGAAAGATATAGACAAATGTATACATAAATGCTCAGAATGAATAGAGAAGTCGATGAAGCCATGTCTGTCTGTCCGTCTGTCCGTCCGTCCGTGTACACGACAAGTCGAGAAAAATTGAGATATCTCAACGAAATTTGGTATGTAGGTTTCCATTTATCCAAGGTTGGTACTGAAAATGGGTGAAATCGGACTGCAACCACGCCCACTTCCCATATAACGGTAATTTCCCGAAATAAGAAAACTGTGATATTTTAGTAACTCCTGACGATAATTCACTGAAAATTGATATTTACAATAATTTTCAGACGAAAAATAAGAATATTATAAATTTTT
>NW_023458571.1:4555573-4555829 GCF_013731165.1 Rhagoletis pomonella
GCCACGCCCACTTATGGTTACATGTGTATACCTTGGCAACCGCTACACCGATTTCATCAAAACTTGGCACAGTTGTTGGCCCTGGTACAGCATACCAAATGGCCGAAAATTTAAAAAATCGGACAATAACCACGCCCACAGTCAATATAAGGGTAATTTAGAGAAATACGAAATCTTCGACAAATCAGTAAATATTAAAGCTAATTTATTCAAAATTGACGCTTGCAACAATTCTTTACCAAGAAATACGTTTATG
>NW_023458571.1:4555929-4566356 GCF_013731165.1 Rhagoletis pomonella
AAAAGTGACTCTCAGCGGTTCTACCTTACTGTATTTTTATCATGGTTGCAACCATCAATTTTGAATAAATTAGCTTTAATATTTACTGATTTATCGAAGATTTTGTATTTCTCTAAATTACCGTTATATGGGATGTGGGCGTGGTTATTATCCGATTTAAAAAACCCGAGCGCACTTGTGCACAAGGGTATATTAATTTTGTTCACATAACGGTTGTTTGTAACAGCCAAAACGAATCGAGAAAGATATAGACAAATGTATACATAAATGCTCAGAATGAATAGAGAAGTCGATGAAGCCATGTCTGTCTGTCCGTCTGTCCGTCCGTCCGTGTACACGACAAGTCGAGAAAAATTGAGATATCTCAACGAAATTTGGTATGTAGGTTTCCATTTATCCAAGGTTGGTACTGAAAATGGGTGAAATCGGACTGCAACCACGCCCACTTCCCATATAACGGTAATTTCCCGAAATAAGAAAACTGTGATATTTTAGTAACTCCTGACGATAATTCACTGAAAATTGATATTTACAATAATTTTCAGACGAAAAATAAGAATATTATAAATTTTTGGAAAATGGGCGTAGCCACGCCCACTTATGGTTACATGTGTATACCTTGGCAACCGCTACACCGATTTCATCAAAACTTGGCACAGTTGTTGGCCCTGGTACAGCATACCAAATGGCCGAAAATTTAAAAAATCGGACAATAACCACGCCCACAGTCAATATAAGGGTAATTTAGAGAAATACGAAATCTTCGACAAATCAGTAAATATTAAAGCTAATTTATTCAAAATTGACGCTTGCAACAATTCTTTACCAAGAAATACGTTTATGGTAAAATTTTGGAAAATGGGCGTGGCACCGCCCACTTATGATCACATATATGTATCTCGGTAACCGTTATACCAATTTGTACCAAACTCCGCATGGTTATTGTGCTTGCCACATAAAAGTAAAGCGTTGAAAATTATTGAAATCGGACTAAAATTACGGCCGCTTTTCATATAACGGTAAATTTCAGAAATGCTTGAAGCTGCAATATTTCGAAATTTAAAGACGCTAATTTACTCAAAATTTATACATCCCGGCTTACCATCTAGCGGAGAGCTGAAAAACATATATGTATTTAATACTTGCGCCGGGTATTTAATGTTCGGCTCCACCCGAACTTAGACTTTCTTACTTGTTTTTATTTGATTATCGTTTTGAAATGTTCGTACTTAAAAAAATACTTTCATACCACGCACACGTGGTGTTGAATCAAACTGAACATTTGAATGCACATTTACATGTCTGGCTGTAGCTGAGTGCACGAAGATGCTTGCCTCAATTCGCTAATAGTTGATGATTAATATAACTATTACTACGTTTATACGCACTGAATAATCGACTTAATTGAAAGCGCATTGACACCGTACACATTTCGCTCTAGTGTTTACACTTACGGCTTTATATCGGCATCAAAGTAACCGTCTTCAAAAGCAAACAAAATCAGCTGTTTTCATTCGACATTTTATAAGTTAACATAATGGAAAGTGATAAAAATCTAGTTTTATTCGGCATTATAAAATCGTGGCAAAGAAAAAGAACGATTATTATTAATCAGCTTTTAAATACTGATGCGATTATTTGGAATTTGAGCGGAAACGCCTAACCTTCAATTCGCTTTGAGTGAGAGCGGTGTTTATACACTCTTTCTAACTGTCTGGAAAAATAAACTACCGATTTGAAATGGAGTGTGAACCAAAACACTTCGCTCTTTCAAAGCGAATTGAAATTCAGTTTATACATATGTTTTGAATCGCGGCGAAATGAATTAAAGCGACTTATGCATGCGTATAAACGTAGTATATGTACCTAAATACGTTAAAATGACATGCACGGAGTTTTACAATTATATTAAGCAAAAGCCAGAAGTTTTGAAACAAGCTCGCAGCAACGAAACAAATGACTGATATTTTATTGTTACCTTGTATTTAATTTTATTTCTTTCGTGAAACCTAGATTACTTAAAAGTACCGTGCCGTACAAAATTATTGGCTCGGAGACTCACACAATTTCTAATCAGGTCCTTTAGAAAAATTTTGAAAATGTATCTTTTGAGCCAACTAGTAAAGTGCAAGTCTGAAGTTACCAGAAAATTTCGTTGATTTTTTGCAATTATTTATTTTTTGCTGACAGTGTCTTCCACATACAAACAAATGTAGAACATAGTTTGTATGGAAACTCTCAGTAAAAACAATACCAAAAATCAATTAAATTTTTATGGGCTGCAAAACTTCATTTTCAGAACTTTTATGAAAAAGTCTGAGCAGAAAGTTGCGAATTTGTATGCAAAATTATTGTATTTTCCCGAGTTTTGCACAAAGTTTAGAAATTTTATCTTTATGTTTTTATGGTACATGCATTGTGGAAAGTTCTCTGAACTTTAGTTGTGGTAAATTGTTTTGTTTTGCTGGTGTACGTTCCCTGCAGTGAAAAGCTAAACCAGTATGCACAAATTCCAGTTCATGAACTATTATTTAAGGATAAAAGTCATACCAGTTCGTTATAAACCATAATTATACCAGTTCCGCGCAGAAAAAAGTAAACTAGTTGGTAGAAATTCTAGTTCGAAAAATGGTATTAAATGGGGGAGTCATACCAGTTCGTCATGGACTATAATTATACCAGTTCTCCGCAGTGAAATGCCAAACCAGCCAGTATAAATACTAGTTCATAAACCAGTATATGCTAAAGCGACGGCCTACCAATTCCGCGATTTCGAACAACTTATGCGATCAGCGACATCTGTCTTTGAATAGGCATAACCAAAACTAAAACGTGGTTAATTGGTTTCATCACAAATGTCAGCTGTGGCGTTGAGTGAAGACTACCGATTCTGGTTCTGAGATCTCAGGTTCGAGTGCGCGTGGAGGTTGTTAAAGTAAAGTAAGTAAATTAATTTAAATAATTATTTCAATTTAAATATAAAATAAAAATTGTACATACATTTAATTTGATTTGGAAAAAAACTAAATACTCAAATACCATAAAAAAATGAAAATAAATATTTTTTTGTTCTTTTTAAAACAATAAATTTAAAAATTACACAAGAGATATAAATAAAAAAAATAAATAAATAAAATTAAAAGATTCGCTCACTGAGATTCGAACTCGGATCTCTTGATTTGGCGTGCCAAAGCTTTAATCTGTCGACCATTGCCACTGTTGCAGCGCCGCGAGCAAAATGACATACTTATGCTTTTCACGGGGGATGAATAGGCAGTCTATCCCGTCAACTGGTATGATGCTACTAGTATTTCTACTGGTAGCGTGCTGATGCAGGAGCGGACAATTGACATCTCCTATGACACCGCCATGTTAAAAATACCAGTCGATAACATTGAAAAAGGATACAACGTGAACTAGTTGGGCTGAAACGCAAACTGGTAGCATTCTGGTTCACAACTGGTAGCTTTCCCTGCAGGGTTGTAATGATCTCATGTTTTTATGTTTTTTTTTTGTCAAAATAAAATTTTACTACATCCTTTCGTACGTAATTTTTGTCGAAACGAAATGGAAGGGAGCGAGAAGTTGTTGCCTACACATTTTTGGTATGAGCCGTGCCCAAAGAAGTTTAAAGCTGACAGATCTTATAGTTAAAGGAAGTGAGGTTTTTTGACCATCATGTGGGGCCACTTCATCAATGAGACGACGGCAAATTACACGTGTCAAACGAAAATTTGCCATAAACGTATTATCACTCAACGAGAATGGATCACTATCATCTCGTAAACTTTTTAAGTAACGCGCGCGATCTCTATTTTCGCAATTTTCCTCTTCGTCTAACAACAACAATAAAAATAAAATATCTTCTTCCATTCTAACAAATTATTTTTCACAACTATGCTCAAAGAGTAAAACAGATATTTTATTTGTCAAGATCACTGTCAACAGCATTTGACATCTTGACAATTTATCAAGAAAAGAGCTTTTTATTTATGACATAGAATAGAAAAATCTTGGTAAGTTGTCAATCTTGATAAATAAGCAAGATGTTGAATTTATCAAGTGCACAGAATTAGATTAGAATATAGCAGCAAATAATTTCATTTAAAGAAATGGCGTGTCGTCCATTTCCGCTGTAGCGTATGTAGTGCATATTTTTAACGTCTTCTGGCGAGGCGACATCTATCTCTAGAGTTTTTCTAATTGTATGTCTTTGATACGATACCTACGACGGGGTTGATATCTAGACTAGCTTCGCCATAAATACCTTTGCTATATTTATAGTATGGGTGGTCTGGACATACAACATTGCAAGTTGATAAAAGCGTTGTAATATGGTTTACAATATGTGTATATTAATTATGTGCACTGCAAATACAGTAAAAACCTCACGAAAAATTTCAGCTTTTTGAGGTACTTAGGCGGGTTGGGTACTTAAAAGAAAGAAGAAGAAAGAAAGTTACATAGATACTTGATTAACAACATTTAATGAAGTATACATAGCTTAAAACCAAAATCGTAGCATTATTTAAACACATAAACAAGTAAAGAAAAACTTTATTAAAAAAAATATATTTAGTGCAATGGTATGCCATTTTTACAAGAATTAAATTGTTTAAAAAGTCAATTTGAATTTTTTACCAAATTCAAGATGGTATTGTTTGCCACTTATGTTTGTTCATCAATTTTTAAGATTTTTCAATCAATTAAAATGCAGTTCACTCCCTAACAAATACCATATAAACCAAAGCTTAAGATTTTGTAGAATACTTAAAAAAAATTCATCACAGTTTCAAACTTTTTTCTCAGAAGTATATTTTGAGTATACAGTTTTATAGCCCATTTAATTTTAGTGCAATAATGTGCAAGTTTCAAGTGGCTAAAAGTTACCGTTGATTTTTTAGAATTTTTTTTACCGAAGGTGTGTAGGCTGCTACTGAATTTGAAACTACGTAAAAATTTTAAGGAATTTTAAAAGAGCACTTAAAAGGGGAAAATAATAATTAAAATTGTAAATGAGGTACGAAAAAATTAGCTACTTAGGCGGGTTGGGTAAATAAGCGGGAGGTACTTAAGGGAGGGATTTTCTTCAGATTATATTAAAAAATTCACGGTGTCCAAAAATTTTGGTTACTTAAGCGGGTTAGGTACTTAAGCCGGGTGGTACTTAAGCAGGCTTCACTGTATAAAAAAATAACAACAAGGTAATGCGCATATACCCCTCTGTTGTTGTTGTAGCAGCATACAAATTCCCCAAAGACTTTTTGGGTCGTTCCGGTTACGTAGACTCGACTGTCGTGGGAACGCATATACCCCTCTCAAATACATTGATGGCATTGCCATCATTCATATTCATAAATGGCAAAGAAAAATCATAAGTTCGATTGGACTTACGACAAGTTGCGTTCCCACGATGAATGATCATTCATAGTGTGTGTGACCATCCAACTCTTACAGGTGTTGCTAATGTAGATAAAGAAAAAAACACTACTGTTGCCAATGGCATGCACTGTATAGCAAACTGATCGAAATCTTTTCGCTTAGTTTCACTTGTTGTTTTTTTGTCCTTTTTTCTTTTTGTTATTTTCCTAGTATACCGAATGATATTTCATGCATCACCACATTAACTCATGAAAAAGTTTTCCTTTTTCGATTAATGTGGAACGATTTTCCGTCATCCCTTGTCAAATTTGGTTTGGAGACAAACCGGTTTCGGCGTTGTGCCATCTGCAGTGTCATTTTTCGTTCTGAATAGTTTTTGTTTGTCCGTCATTATTTATAGCCCTGCTAAATCGTCGCATTTTTTGTTGTAGTCCCTTATATGCTCACAATACCTTGTTTTTATCTTTCGCCCTGTTTGTCCTATGTAACTATGTTGACATTCACAAGTCAACTTATATACACCTTGTTTTTCTAGTGGGTCTTCCTCGTTTGTGCTATTTCGTAGTATCCTCCCCACGTTGTCCTTCGTTTTAAATGCTGTATTGATGTCATACGTTTGAAATACTTTAGCCAATTTTTATGATGATTTTCCCGTATAAGTTAAGACTGCCCAAGCCTTTTCATTATTTTCCTTCTTATTTGATTTCTTCGTTCTTGTTTCTCTTCTTATCTTGTCTACTAGGCCCTTTTTGTATCCGTTATTTTCCGCGATTTCTTATATCGTATTTAGTTTTTTTCTGTAAGCTTCTTTTTCCAATGGGGTTCATTCAAGCCTGGTTATTAGATGTCTAAGGGCTGCATTTTTGTGCTGTTGAGGGTGGTTTGAAGTATTGTGTATTATCGTGTCTGTGGCCGTGGGCCTTCTATATATCCCGTATTCGCATTTGTTGGTAACCTTATTGATTTTAATTGTTTTGTCCAAATAGTTTATTTTTCCTTCGTTTACCTTATCCTTAGTGGAATTTATATTCGTGTGTTGATCGTTCAGATAGCCTAGAATTTTTTCTTCCTTGTGTCCCGTTACAATACATATGATGTCATCGACATATCTTGCGTAGAACTTTACTCCCAGTTGTTCGTCAGCTCCGTCATAAACTTTTCCTCTAAATGTTGCATGAAGACTTTCATTAAAATTGCGGATGTGGGATTGCCCATTTCTAGCCCGTTAGTTTGTCTATATATATTTTTTTTTATTAAACTTGAAGTAGTTTTGGTCTAGTGTTACCCTCAATGTGTTCACGATTTCCGTTGCTACGCTCTTGACTGTTTTTTCTAGCAAAGTTTAAGTCAAGATGGTAACTGTTTCTGCCGTTGGTATAGATGGGTAAATATCCTTAACATCAAATGATTCAAATTTCGCATCTTTGGGTATGATGCATCGACACACTGCAGTAAATCTGCATACGTGTCGATGTTACTGACGGCATACTTACTTTTGAAAATACCGAAGTAACGATCAGGCGCGAACTTAGTGTGCCCGGTAAGTAGAAAATTGAATAAAATAGTTTTGTTAAGACCCCGAGCCAAACAGGTGATAATGCAGGATGTTCACAACACAGTTAGGTCCTTTACCAACGTCATCTTTTTCGTCTATCATGTAATTATAAAAAAAAAAAAATATAAGTAAGATCCTGTAAAGGCGAGCAATTTGAGTTCCTATGATTCAGTTTGAAATTCTAACCTGAACTTTTTGTTTTTCGTCTGTAATTCCGAAGACTCCGCACTTCTTGGTTCCTTTGAAGTATGCTGTACCAGGTTGTTGTGGACTGACAGGGTAGTGAACGGTTTGGGCAAAATCAAATGACAGAACGACTGCTGTAGGGTCAGTATTTCTACACCAACTTTGATAATATTCTCGTTGATTTCGGGCTCGGTGGAGGTGATCAAGAAATTGATTAAGCTTCTGTGCGCGTACAATGTCAGTAACACCTTTGGCTTGCGCAATCGATATTGTGTTTCCTATTAAAAGAAAAAATACTGAATTTAATCTCAACGTTTGATACAACTATAAAATGAGAAAATAATGAGCTACTTACCACGGCAGACATCGCAGAGATCATCCGCTGGTTTCATAACTGTAACATGGGGTATGTATTTGGACCATATCCGTCGAAAACTGCAATTACTCATCTTCAATTCGTCATCACTGAGTGAAGAAATGTATTTTCGATAAATTGAGGACTTCGTCTCGCTGGATGGCAGTTTCATTATCCGAAAATCCTTAAATTTTGGGAGTCGTCCGGGCAGTGGAAGAGCCATTAAATCGGCTATAGACTCGATGAATTTAACAGCTTTTTCGATGTCAGCCGGTTTAAATGACTTTGGATGTGTACTCGGTTTATTTGCCAGTCCGTGTTGGCGCACTGTTACACCCTGTGCGTGAAAATGACGTACTAAATTTTCGTAACGCTTTGTCGTACAGGCATGTACAAAAAGCAAAAACGAACGACAAACAGGTACTCTGTAGAAGGTAAATTGAATTCTATGCCTCATAACTTCTGTATCCTGTCTCTGTCCATATTTCTTCCGCCCAGCAAGCTTTGCGTATACACTTTCTAGCTTTTCGTTACTCATAATTCCAGCTTCGATGTGACTTAGTATCACTAAATCAAGTTCATTCTTCGACATCTCTAAACAATTGTTCCGCGTACTCTCGATCATTTCCCGTGGTATCAGTGTATGGCATTCATTATTACAACAATCTTTTGATAGAAATTTTGTTACCAGCTCCTCCTCCTTTACATCAACAACATACAGGTCCATCTTAACAAAAGTTTGTTCGGTATCATCTTCTGCCTGAGATACACATACTTCATCTTCATCATCATCGCTCTCTTCATAGTTTTCATCATCGTTTTCATCATCCTTTTCATGGAAATATTGTCCGTATACGGCACTGAACTCCTCATCAACACTCATGTTTCATTTCATGCGAAATGCGAAGACGATAATCAACAGAAACAGTAAACGTCACTTCTTCAGTGTTACTTTTTTAAATGTTCCACACTAGCAACTTACACGATGAACTATAATAATATTCCGACCAACAACAACACTTACTGGACCAACAACAACACTTACTGGACGTCCGGCGCGGAGAACAATTAACGAGATAATGAGAAACTGACGAAACGAGTTGCTTACTTTTAACAGCTTTTTCACAGAAAACTAGTTTTCGCACGTAAGCTCCCTTTTCGTAGACCAGGTCACATATACTGTAGCGGCACACACGTTGCGCACTGCAACACCAGCCTCAGGCTAATCTACTAGAAAACAACCGTTGTAAAATCACAAATGTCTAAAATGTCAAATGAGGGGAATGAAATTAGAATAAAATAAAATGCCGGTCTTTCTTTTCTGGTTGGACCGCCAAGCGAGTTACATGGATAAATTTTTAATTAAACGCGGACTCTGAGTGTCTTTTACAAATGTGGTGATAGCCACACCGCTCCCAAGGTGACTGCAGCCAACGTTGGTAAGCTACAACAGCCCAAGTATTTGGACGAGCAAACAATTAAAGCAGCGCAGGTGCATCCCGGCGATTTCGACGAGTATGCCTATACGTTCCGCCTGAATTACAAGGGCTAGACGTTTCCACATAAATTACAATACATATGGACAGAGGTAGAAAAAACTAACAGGTCACACGTAAAAAAAAATTTGAGCTACAAGAGCCACTACATTTTCCCGCAACCAAAATCAGACTTTCGATGTACAAGCCGGAAGCTGATACCGCTTGTAGCAAGGACTGCTATTATTGGCGGATATCCTTCGTATGATAAGTGCCAACTCATTGCCCTTGGAGGTTCTCCAGTTCATAGTAACAATTTCCTAACCTTCGCCCGATCCTTGCTTTTATAAACGATGGAGCAAGTTTTGCGTTGAATCCTTTCCCGAAATTGTTTTGTTGAAAATTCCTTAGTTGGCTCCCACGATTTCTTACCAACTCCAAAGAATCTTCTCTATTAAAGTTTATGGTTCTGTCTTCCAACAATTCCAGTTTCCTCAAAAGTTCATACGTCTCGCCGTTTGTCACCATTTGTTGGCCAAAAGCCATAAAATATGGGGAGGTGCCAATCGCTGAATGAGATGTAGACCTTAAAGCACAACAAATACTACTACACAGAAAATGAACAGGTAAAACGCAAGTTTAAAAAAAAATTGTAAAATAAAATTTTTTGATATAGTTTTACTTCATGATTCAATAATATAAAGGTTTTGTAATAAAACAGCCCTGTGGTGAAAATCTCTAGTTCTGAACTGGTGCGCTTCTAGTACATTTAGACGCAGTACTGGTTCGCGATAAATCTCTTTTGCATGCAAGCAACTGGCGAATTTAACATGGCGATGTCCTAGGAAGTATCAATTGCCCCCGCTGCATCCCTTTTTCGATAGTTCCGAACTAGCAGAAATTCTATAGTTCCGAACCAGTTTTAAAATCGGCAGACGAAAGAAAAAAGTATCATGATTTTTCAATCTTTTTGGTTCTTCCGTGTGTGCGATCTTAAGTTGTTTTGGATGAAATGTGTTTTCAATTTGAAATTAAATTTATTTTAATGATTGTAAGAAATGTACGTTTACATACCTTTAGCTGTAGCTGAGTTTGCAGAGGTGCTCGCTGTTATTTCTTAGATTTCAGACTGTCCCAAGATGTTGAAATGTTAACACGAATTTTAGTTTTGTATTACCAAGCTATGAAAGCTATGAAAAAGCATCTGCGAAGCACAGAATAGAAGCGTATTTGAACGAAAAAGCCGCCGAACACATATCTATGTAAAGTAAACAAGCCACCCGCTACATCCCTTATTCGATAGTTCCGAGCTAGTTCTAAATTTGACAAATAAGATCTAGTTCGTTCTGCATCCCTTTTTCTATAGTTCCGAACCCTATCTAAATTCGTCACTTTAGGTATAGATTTCTACTGAAAAAAACTAAAAAAAAATGTTAACAAGCCACAATAACATTGACAAATACATAGTTTAGGA
>NW_023458571.1:4566366-4597273 GCF_013731165.1 Rhagoletis pomonella
TTTCCTAATAAACAATCGTGGTACAAAGCTCAATAAAAATATTACAACTAAAAAAAAAGTAGTTTTTTAAAAGTACCACTTTTCGCCGATTTTGGACTAGTTCCTTTTTGGCTATAAAGACCCAGTACGGAACTAGAAATTTGATTCACTAGTCCGCGGTTTCCCTACAGGGAGTCCTCTCGCTCCCACACATAAAATCGGGTCCTTTACTTGTGCAGAATGTTGCTTACTCTACAGTTTCTAGTGATATTAGTAGTAAAACCAAAAATTCGTCATAATAAATATTCGTAGGCATCACCTTCGTTTGCGTAATTTTCTAGAACAAGTGTAGAATAGTGACCATTTACCTATCAAATAACCAAAAATGCCGATAGATTGAACTTTTTACGCTGATTACAACGATACCAAATTTGGCGCAGGCAAAAAATAACGAAGATATAAGAGGTTTATTTGCTTTGTTTATTTGTATTTTTTATTAGGTGCGTTCGTTTAAAATCTCCAGTAAAAAACATCCAACTGCCAAATTCCGGCGAAATGTCATATGTTTTCTCACAAGAGAAAAATATCCAAAATAGTACGCGAACAGAAAATTTGCAGAAACTTGCAAGTAAGACGAACAGCTGATATAATTTTTGTTTACATTCAAAAGTGTAAAATGTAAAACCTACGAAAAGTCATCACAAAGTGTTATACTGACACAGTTTATTGATTAAACAAATAACTACTTATTTCGTACAAGCTTAGTTAGTCGCATTTTGTAAATTTTAACTTCCAAGCCATCAAATTCAATTTTGTGATTTGCGTAAATGCCAACCAGCTGTTTTTGATCAGCTGTTTTCCTGTTGGCAAATGGAAAGGTCACTTTGCTCTCTCAATTTCCCCTACTTTGCAAGTTTTTTGCGTACGCGAACGCAAAAACTTGTAAGTTTTGGTTAAACATTAACAATTAACAGCAACGCAAACGCAACTATTATCACTGAATTGTTGAAACCCAAAAGTACATCATAATAAAATATGTAATATCGAATTAAAGATAATAACTTGTACTTCCTAAATAATATAAATTTCTTTACCATTAATTATGCAGTTTTTTTTCAAAAAAGATTATTTCATGAAAAAATAACATTTGTTCGTTTTTTAGTGGTTTTGGTTTAAAAATATAAGAAGCTATAAATTATGTACACCAGCTAAAAGACAAATTAATTATCTTTATGGAGGCGTCATTAGTTTTTTTTATCGGTTATACCTACAGTTCGTAAGATATTAATATTTAAAAAATTTTAAAACTGAACTTTAACCTTCTAGAACGTCTTGATTTTTTTACTTGCGCCAAATAATTTTGGCATGGTTGAAATGAGCATAAAAAGTGCTATTGCTCTGCAGTTTTTGTTTTTGCATAGCTGAACGGTCGGTTCCAGGAAATGATGAATAACTTAAATCAAAAATGCACATATTTATATATTGTTTAGTATTTCCATCAAAACACCAAATATATTACAAAATCGCATAGAATAAATAATACACATTTTACTTCTAATTGTATACTTTGCGTACTTTTTGTAGTACCTTTCGCCTACCGTTTTCGCAAAAGGCGATCGCATTCTTCCCCTTTCTCCTACTTCCAAAATACAAATCTAGATAAAGGAGTGTCAAATTTGAGCCGCCACAAATTACACAACCTTGTATTATTGAATCATGATTTTACTTCATACAAAATAAAAAATACAGTATTTGTTCTTACGACTTTAAAACGAAACATTCGCAAAACAAAAACGATCATTATAACATATTCACTTTTTTTTTTACTGAGGAAAACAAACGATATTAAAGAAATAGCGTCAAAAATGCGTATTTTAAAAACTAAAATGAAACATTTTAGAATATTGTCCCAACAAGTTGTAGTGCGAGAAAATTTTCAACAAGCAAAATAAAACTAGACATTTTTAAAATAAAAACGTTAATTTATTTTCAGTCAATTGGGTATGAAAAATATTTAAAACTAAAATGTTTTGCATTCGAATTTAAAAAGCTACCTAGCTATAATGAAAAACTTTCATATGTTTGTATCACTTGTCGGAAAAATTGTGTTCAGATTAATAAGTTACTTCAATCTTCAGAAAAGGCGATGAAGTATATACAAATAATACTGCCATTCTAACCCCTAACTACTTATAAGGGACATTGGTGGACTACATTGATTGAAAAAAGCTTTGGTAAGAGTAACTTACAAAAACAAATTCTTATGAGTTATTAAATAATAATTTAAAACTTTCTTAATTTAAATTACAGGATTTTACCAGCGTGAAGCAAAATTAGCAGGCCCAGCTTGGAAGTAAGGCAGGAACATATGTATGTATGTATTTATGTATGCATACGGTAATATGTAAAACATCTGTATTTCATTTATTAAATGTTGTAACTTATTTATAAGTATATGTATATCAATATATTTTTGACAATGTGTGTACCAAACGACTTGTGATTTAATAAAAATAAAATTTGAATATCATATTTGAAAACGCATATGGGCAAATCTAAAAAACAGGTAACCTTGGTGTTGCTTAGCTTTATTTTCACTGTTGGAAACTATATCAAGCTGGTTGCTTTTGGATATAATTCATTGACGTATACTTGAAGCCTCAAAAAAAATTTGGATTAATCTGCTGCATAACTTTTGAATTATAGGTGTTTAAATAAAAAATAATAATGAAAACAAGTGAATTTTTTATGTAATTTTTAAGAGGTGAAAAATTAATTATGTCATAACTTTTGAAGTACACCATATACTGATGTGAAATTTTATGTGCAATTAGTACTTATGTGTACACTTCATATGTAGTAGGTAAGAAAAGTGTGCATTAAAAAATAACGAAGTGGCAAGTAACTCAAAGTCTGTAATTCCACATTTCACAATTTCCACAATTTTCGGTTTATCGCGTATAGTTTTTAAGCATTTAAGTTTAAGAACTTTTTAAGTATGTATTGTATACTACAAACAATTACGAATAATTTGATACCTTAGCAAGAGTTGTGCTTTCAGAATAAACCAACTTTTAAAGATAAAATATTCTGTGATCTTGAGCGTAATTTTTATTCCAAAACACTTTAATTAAGGCACATTTGCAAAATACGCCGAAACGATCTAAATCTTTCTATAACTGCTAGTCCTTATAAAATTACATATACCTGTAAAATGCTTCAAAAAATTTGTCTCTAGAAGTGTGTAAAAACCCTGATTTACTACTTTTAATGATGCTCCTTCTTTTAGTCAGAATATTTCGAGAGTGGTATCAAAGCAACTTTTTTTCGACAAATGTTCTGATAGTGGCTCTTACTTAATTGGGGCCTTCTGAATTCAATGGCGTCCTAAGTTTTTCTTTATTGGCTCCACTTTTCGAGATGGCGGTACTTGAAACTTTGCTTAAATTTTAACTATTATATAAAAAAAGTCCCTGGGTTTTGAAGATATTTTACTAAAATTTTGCACATAACCGTTTTTTAATATTAACTTAACTATTCCATAAAATCATCGAAATCGGTTCACTAAAACATATAGCTCCCATACAACTGATTGATCAGAGACGTTGTTTTGCGTTATAACTCCTTCAATTAAACAGGTTAAAATTTAGTATAGGTTCAATTTAACATATAGCAGGCATACAATTTATTACCCAGATATGAAGTTAGAGTTATTGCGCAAAAACACATATCTGAGTAATCAGTTGTATTGGAGCCATATGTTAATGTTAACATATTTCTATAATTTTAAGGAATAATGAAGGTAATATTAAAAAACTGTTATGTGCAAAATTTTAGTAAAATAACTTCAAAACTGAGGGAGTTATTTATAAAATAGTTAAAAATTTAATCAAATTTTCAAGTACCGTTATCTCGAAAATCGGAACCAATCTGGTAAAACAGGGCATGCCATTGAATTTAGAACATCCCAAATAAGTGAGTTCAACTTTCAAAATCTTTCCTCAAAGTTTACAACTTGAACAGCGTAATTTCAACCCAGCTTATTCTTTTGTTTTCTATTTCATGCTCATTCCTCGTCTAACTTTTGAAGCACTTGATGAAAATGAATCACACTTATATTAATAGATTTATTAAGAGATTACGAATAAAACTATATATAAAACATAGGTGTGCTCACAAATTTAAAAATTAAAATTTTTTTTTTGAAAGTGTACCAATTTTTTAGATTTGCCCATATCTTTAAAATGAAGAAAAAACATTTTAGGATTTAATTTCAACATGCGCATATTCAATTATCAAACAATCGGTCGGTTTTTAAAAACGATTCAAAAATGTTCGTATCAAAAACAAAAACATGGATTTTGGAAATTGAATTGAAAATTTTCGTTTAAATAAATATTGTAGGTGCAAATCCTGGGTCAAAACGTTTTTAAAAGTAAAACGTTCCATACAAATTTGAAAACGAAAATTTCTCTGTGTAAGAGACTCATCCCAATTTTTTTGATAAGGGTCGACATATGCTCTTATAGCTGCAATAACGGAACGGTTTGCATGTTCAGAATCGTTTGCTTGTGGTGCGTGGACTGCGGTGTAAATATGCTTGATATTATACATCTGAAGAAGGTTATTAAAAAGTTGCGATCTAAATTGAGATCCATTATCAGAGACAATAGATTCTGGTATGCCAAACATATGGAAAACTTCCTCCATACATCCGAGGATCAGGGACTATTTTGTGGCTACCTTTCCTGTGTTGTATCTGGAAAGAAAATCCTTGAAGTTTTAGAGCCCACCGAGCTAATCTCGAGCTTAAATCAGTTTGCGACATGAGCCATTTCAGTGAGGCATGATCAGTTACCATTGTAAACTCATGTCCTTCCACATACGCTCTGAACTTTTTGATACTTAACATTGCTGCCAGGTATTCTTGCTCGGTCACTGAGTAATTCTGTTGAGCTTGATTGAGTTTCTTAGACATGAACGCGATTGGAATTTCTTCACCTTCTACCGGTTTCTGTACCAATACGCCTCCTATACCAGTCTTACATGCATCACAGTGAATATAGAATGGCCATGAAAAATCTGGGCTATGTAAAACGGGTGCTGTGACCAGTATGGTCTTCAACTCCTCAAAGGATTTTTGTGCTTCTTCGTTCCATACAAATTTCCGTTTACTTTTAAGCAAATCTGTCAAAGGAGAAGTAACAGCGGCATAGTTCTTGATGAACTTCCGGTACGACACAGACATTCCTAAAAATTGTCGCAGCTATTTTAACTCATTTACGCCCAAACCAAAATGGTTGGAATTTTATTATATCTACTTTTATTTATGTGATCCTAAAAGCCATTTTAAACAAACTAAGGAATTAAAATTAACGAAAAAAGCTAAAAAGTTAACTTTTGGGAGTGTACTTTTTTTAGTACAGCGGGCACTTAGGCGTGTTGATTTTTAAAACATTACTTGACAAGGCATACTGTTTTGATTAATTACTCTCTTTCCACTTTATAATATCGGATATTTTAAAGCAAAGTGCAATAATTCAAGAAAAAGCTTTTCATGTGGACCACTTCTAATGTGAAATGTCGATTTGTAATTGTCCAAATCCGGTATCCCCAGTTATACCTATTTATCTTTTATTCTATCTGAAGTGAAATTAATACCAGTAGGTGCAAACTTATTAAAGCAATTTCGTTTTAATAATAATAGTAAACTTTTAAACGTGGGTTGAATTGGTATCGTTTATATAGTACAGAGAGCGCAAATGGGTTAAGGATCGCGGTGGTGGAAAATCTGTTATCGCGGAGACTTTTTCAGGGTCTGTTTGGATTGTTCTATTTCCAACTATGTGACCTTTTTGTGCTTTTAGCAACATCTATAGACAGTCCTGATGAACGAGTACATTTGGCAACTTCACGCAAGACTACAATGTGTTTCTACAATGATTCTGAAATTACCAAAAGATCGTCAAGGTAAACGAAAACTTGTGTCTCAAGATGTACTGGAATTACTCGATCCGTAAGTCGGCACATTGTTTGCGGTGCGTTACATAGGCTAAATGGCATAACCTTGAACTGATAAAGCGGTATTCCCGGCACCATGAAAGCCTTATCTTATCTCTTGAAGACAACTCTAATGGTACTTGCCAGAATGCATCCTTAAGGTCTAAATTAGTTATGAATTCAGTCTTTGGCAAGCGAGACAAAATGCCATCAATAAAGGGCAACGGATATGCATCTTTTATTGTGATGGAATTAACTTTGCCTAGCTATAATTATGTTGTACTTTAAATAAATCTTATTTATTTGAATATAAAAATTTTTAAATAGAGTTCAGAAAAGAAACTTTGCTAATCTAGTCCCCAAAGCCTATTTCCATCCTGAGTAATGGTTGCACCAGCTTCCGAGAATAAGCTCTCGCTTGGCACTGGCCGTTCGGCAGAGTACGAACGGAATGAATGAACGATGTCGATGTTTTTCACTTTTTTAGTCGATGTATCGATGATGTATCGTCCAGCAAAACATCGATTTTTACGAACGGTTTTTAGGCATCGGTTGCATTGGTTGCATCCTTACATGTCGTTCGAATGGACTCCGACGCTCCAGTTCTGAAAGTATTCAACACCTAACCCGCTGGTGGTATCTGAGGAACAGGGAGGCCCCCACTGATATGGAAAGACCAAGTGGAGAAGGCTTTGCTTCACTTGGGATTTCCAATTGGCGTCAGTTGGCACAGAAGAGAAACAACTGGCGTGCTATGTTGAACTCGGCCAAAATCGCTTAGGCGGTTACAGCGCCAAATAAGAAGAACAAGGAGGAAGTACAGTGAAAGCCGCTTAAGTACCCACCCGCTTAAGTAACCAATATTTTTGGGCACCGTGAATTTTTTAATGTAATCTGAAGAAAATCCGTCTCTCCCCGCATAAGTACCTAAATTTTTCGTACCCTATTTACCATTTTACTTATAATTTTCCCCTTTTAAGTGCTCTTTTAAATTTTTTTAAATATTTATATATTTTGAAGTTCAGTGGCAGCGCTACACAATCGATATTAATTGCCACCGCCAGTGTAACAATATGCATGCTTAAAATTACCGTTGATTTTTTAAACGAATAAACACAATTTATTTTTATGTGAAGAAAACCGCAGCACCTTCGGCAAAAAAGTTCTAATAAATCAACGGTAATTTTTGCCACTTCCAACTTGTTACACTAAAATCGAATGGGGTCACTTCTAAGAAAAAAGTTTGAAATTTTGATGAAAATTTGATGAATTTTCAGGGTTCTACAAAATTTTAAGCTTAGGTTTATATATTATTTGTTAGGGAAAGAACTGTGTTTTAATTGAAAGATCTTAAAATTTAATAAACATAAGCGGCAAACAGTATCATTTTGAATTTGATCCAAACTGTATGTATGTATAAATATGTACAATCAATGACTTTTTAAAGAATTGAATTATTGTAAAAATGACAAAACAAGTTTTTCTTTATGTGTTTAAATAATGCTATGATCTTTGTTTTAAAGTGCGTATACTTCATTAAATGTTTATGTTTTATTCAGGGACTTATTTAAGTAAGTTAACAAGAAGTTTTAACTACATCAATAACTATGATCGCTCGAGGTACTTAAGCGGGTTCTTTTAAGTACCCAACCCTCCTAAGTACCTCAAAAAGCTGATATTTTTCGTGAGGTACTTATGCGGGTTTTATTGTAGATATATTTACATTCTTTTAGGCCCTTAGTGAGTAATCTACTGACCTTTGAATTTCGAAAGAATATTATATGTGTGGTGTAGTGGTAAGAAGTGCGCGCTTCGCCTCCGAATGGCCTGGGTTCAATCCCTGGTCAAAGCAACATCGCAATTCTGCATGAAAGACAGCTTCTCATAAAAATACATTCGCCATTCGGAGTCTGCGTAAAACTGTTGGCCCCTCCCATTTGTGTGACAAGATCAAGGCGCATGCCGAAAATTGGAGGAGAAGCTCGGCCAAACACTAATAGTCCGGGAGCTACGACAGTAAAAATGTGCCGATTTTATCGTCAAATAAAACATATCGGGGACTTAAATTTACTGCTGTAGATTAACAAACAACAACACTTACATCGCACCGTGGGACCTTTTGGTGTCAGGAGGGTTCACATTGTATAATAAATCAATTAAGATTGGACGATGTCAAAAATTAATCACTTACACTTATTTAGCGGGACAATATACCGCTTATAAGCGCGCAAAAATGTCAAAATTTTGGCGAAAATCGACCTATGACATCGCACTTTAAATTTATCATGGACATAGAGTAACGCATTATACATGTCAAAATAATATGCTTACATCGCATCCGCGAGACAAACCTATTGTAAGTGATCGGAAAAGTCGCCGCCGCACATAGGCATATCGAGAAAATAGGACGAAAAAAATGTTGACTCAATATGTATTTGACAGATTTCAATGGATGTTGGTATTTAGGGTTTTCTTTATCACTGATTTCGAAATATATATATTATATATATTGATTGTTTTGAAACTTGGTATCCAGGGGAAGTCGTCGATGGTGATTTCGAAGCTGGTATTAAATTTTCAAAACTCAAAATTGTGGATACAATATGACCGACGACTTTTTTAAAATAATTATAGGTTGTGATGAAACTTGATATCTAAGAACTCTCGGAGTCACTGATTACGAATTTATATTTTGATTCATAAATTCATATAATTATATGGGCAATTTACAGAAACTTGGAATTTTTTTGTGAAACAATTTTTTTCAAGTCGCGAGCACAACTTTGAAATTTTTTGTATGTGTTCCTTCAGCTGCTAGGATACAAAATCCAACGTGGTGCAACCTTTTAAAGCAAGGCACCATACGTTTTTGAAGTTTTTTATGTTTTTTTTATTGAAGTGGAAAGTGGGTGTAATTTTAGTCCGATGTCGCAAATTTTCAACATATAGCTTTTGTATGTCAAGGTCAATAATTGCACCGAGTTTGGTACAAATTAATAAATCGGTTACCGAGATACACATATATTGAACCAAATTAAAACTGGGGCGCGACACTTTAGTAGTTTTCGCTGTTTTTCTTTAGATTATTTAAAATTTATTATTATTATTTTTTTTAATATAGCTGATTACTTAACAAACACGATATAAATTCAAATTTTAGACTTTGTGCAAAAATTATGAAAACTCTGCAATTTGACCAAAATTTCTAACTTCTTGATCAGCGTCTTTAGACAAAATTTTAGTATCAAATTTTGTAGCCTATCAAATTTTAGTAAAGTACAGTGCAAATTTTAAGTATCTTGGACTTACCGTTGATTTTTGGCAATTTTTTTTTTTTTGTTGAGGGTGCTCCGCATTTTTTCCATATAAAAAATTTCGAACATAAATTTCCAAAAATCCACGGTAAGTCCTAGCATCTAAAGCCCAAGCTTTTTCATTTGATTGATGACATGGACATAAAATGCCTTTGAGAAAATGATGTATTCGTACGAATCGAAAATCATGAGATTTTCCTATCATTTTCTATACAAAAATTTCGAATTTTCGATTCGTACGAAAACAAGAATACGCCCCAATATATATTGTTTTTTTTTGTAATTTTTCTTATTTATTTTTAGCGAGGATCATAGTTCAATAGTATATTGTACAACGAAGCACACACGTATTTGGCTAAATTTTCCATTTGCAGACCTTTTAAAGTAGTTGTTTTTTTTAACTATCTTTTAATGAGAGCACATAAGCCTGCCACGTCTAGATCCCTGCGATATTCCAGAGAAACAATTTTTTTTAATCAAATTTCAAAAATGGTAAATTTTAATGGAATAAATAAAAAATATATAATGTATGTAAAAAGATGTTTTTTTTTATTATTTTAATAAATACTATGGGTTTTTAGTTTTCGTAAGAAGAAAAAATACCTGCTCATTCTTTGCACTTTTTGAAGTAATGTGTTTTTTGCTAATGCATAAAATAATTTTTTAATTTTTTGTCAGTGCCATCAGATCTGCACGATTCGTTCTATTTTCAAAAATGAAGTGTCAGATTAAAAAACTTGGCCTGTAGACAATAGAGGTTTATTTTTTTTAAAGAGTTGCCACCTCTTAAAAAATTAATTCACAATTTTTTAATAAGTTTGATGAATTATTAAGAGATGAGTATAAATAGAAATGTGTATAAAAAGGGTTTATTTCTTAACTACATATAGAGGTGTGCCACTTGTTTAAAAAATCAAGTTCCATTTGAATTAAACATGCACATAATACGAAGAGGGTTGCCACCTGTTTGTAAACGTCAATTTAGCTAAACTAAAATAATAACTGTTTCAAACCAAAGGTCGATGTCGTAATCGTATTTGTTATTTAATTAGAAATACATATATGTATCAATCAGTAATTTGTTCTGATTACATTCTTTTAAATTTCTGGATTCTTAAATTAACTCAGGAATGTTTTTGCTCTTCACCTATTTATTGCTAAACATGCCCAATTTTTCTTTTGTCTGAAACCCATATTGGTATATGTACATATTTCCGTTACCTTATTCCCTTAATTAAAATGAATTTGATTTTTTAAACATGTGGCAACCCTTCGTTGCCGCTTAGAAGTAAAGCATTTTCAAAAACATTTCAATGGATACCCATATTGTAATATCTAATTCATTTAACTTATTAAATAATTTTAAAAAAATTTATAACACGTGGCAATCCTTTCCAAAAAAATAAAACTTTATTGCACACTTTTGAAAATAGAACGAACTATATGTACATACCTAGTATGCAAATTTCACAAGAATCCAAATTGTCAACTTCAAACACGCATTTACAGTGATAGTATGAAAGTTATCCAAAAACAAATTGCATTTTTGAATTTAGCGTCCGCGATTCTACGAAGAAGCGAATTTTCATTTAAATCCGTCCATAATTCTATTTTTGCCCACATTTTATATAGAAGGGAAGCACTATGCGGTGGCGACTATGCCGATCACTTACAATAGACTTGTCCCGCGGATGCGATGTAAGCACATTATTTTTACATGTATAATGCGTTACTCTATGTCCATGATAAATTTAAAGTGCGATGTCATAGGTCGATTTTCGCCAAAATTTTGACATTTTTGCGCGCTTGCAAGCGGTACATTGTCCCGCTTAATAAGTGTAAGTGGTAAATTTTTGACATCGTCCAATGTTAATTAACCTTCAGAAGACACACTGGGGTGTAAGACACCCCAGTGCAAAGCCTATTTTTGATAAACTTTTTCGTTATGTCAATAAAAGCTAACCATGCAATTATATGATCTTGTACCTTTGAAAAATTCAATAAGACATTTCATTTTAAATTTATTTTATCTAAATATTTCCAGCGTAATATATGCAAAAAAAGCTTAAGCTGTGTGTTTTAAAAGCAACATTTCAATTGGGGTGCAATTTACCCCAGTGTGTCGTTCACGTCAAATAAAAAAGGTGTGTCCTCCGAAGGTTAATAACCACACAAAAGCCCAACGACGATAAAATAAGGTTATTTTTAAATTTTTTATTACATAATGATAATGCTCTAGGAAGGTGTTGTCCCGCTAACTGGATGTAAGTGGTTGGTTTTCGTGATTTACGTGATTATATTGACAATCTTATCAGAGTTCTATCGATGATAAAATAATTCACTAAAAACTGTCGCTAACTCCCGGACTATAACATATGTGTAAGTGCTAATCTATTATTATTATTTTTATGAATTTTACTTCTTTACTACTGAAATATGTATATGTTTTGAATTCTTTGAGAATTTTGTGGGATTTCGTGGGATTTTTAATATAGACTGTCTGGCATCCTGTTCTGCACTCAATAATGTTTCCAGCCTGCTCAAGTCTCCAGCCATAACATTTGATCCATCAGTGGCCAAACCAATTATGTTTCTTATTTTTAAAGGCAGGATTGGCAAATGTTTATAAGGTTCAGTTGGCAAATATTTATATGTCAAATGATGTTTGAAATATATATTTTTATAATTAAGAATTTTAAAACTCAATTCAACTATCCGACCAAAATCTTACTTTGCCTACCAACCTACCAAATGAAAAAGAAGCGACAGGTGGCGCCGGCGTTATTTAGCTAGCGCCATAAAAATTGCGCTATTACCCATGACTAGCCAGAACAGCGGCGTGTACACATGTGTCGCTACTCTCTTAAGTCCTGACCCCAAGCGACCACTTAGGTAACATTTTTTTGTGCAGGTAATTTTTTATTTTTGTATCTAAGTTTGAAGTCAAAGTTATGTTTTTCTTTCTTAAAATTAACTATAACTAAAAACAAGTAAGAAAGTCTAAGTTCGGGCGGTGCCGAACATTAAATACCCGGCGCAAGTATTAAATATATGTTCTTTCAACTTTCCGAAAGCTACCGCTAAATGGTAAGCCGGGGTGTATAAATTTTGAGTAAATTAGCGTCTTTAAATTTCGAAATATTGAAGTTTCAAGCCTTTCTGAAATTTACCGTTATATGAAAAGCGGCCGTAATTTTAGTTAGATTTCATTAATTTTGAGCGTTTTGCTTTTATGTGCCAAGCACAAAAACCATACCGAAATTGGTATAACGGTTACCGAGATACATATATGTGATCATAAGTGGGCGGTGCCACGGCCACTTTCCAAAATATTATCATAAACGTATTTCTTGGTAAAGAATTGTTGCAATCATCAATTTTGAATAAATTAGCTTTAATATTTAGTGATTTATCGAAGATTTTGTATTTCTCTAAATTACCGTCATATGGGATGTGGGCGTGGTTCTTGTCCGATTTTAAAAATTTTCGATTGCGGTTACCAAGATACACACATGTAACCATAAGTGGGCGTGGCTACGCCCACTTTCCAAAAATTTATAATATTCTTATTTTTCGTCTGAAAATTATTGTAAATATCAAGTTTGAGTGAATAATCGTCGGTAGTTACTAAAATATCGCAGTTTTCGTATTTATGGAAATTACCGTTATATATGAAGTGGGCGTGGTTAAAGTCCGATTTCACCCATTATCAATACCAACCTACCTAGGACAAATGAAAACCTACATACCAAATTTCGTTGAGATATCTCAATTTTTGCTCGAGTTATCGTGTACACGGACGCACGGACAGACAGACATGGCTTAAACGACTTCTCTATTCATCCTGAGCATTTATGTATACATTTGTCTATATCTATCTCGATTCGTTTTGGCTGTTACAAACAACCGTTATGTGAACAAAAATAATATACCCTTGTGCACAAGTGCGCTCGGGTATAACGAGCTTTAATATTTATGAGCATAGTCGCTCAGTCGGTAGAAAACCGTCATATAAAAAGGTTGTTTTGCGCATGATTGGCCTTTTTTCCAAGCAAATTTCTAACGAAAAATTATCTGCGCAAGAAGAACCCCTCTCTTCGAAAATTTGCGACAAACTGAACGCTGACAACATAGTTGCCAACTTGGTGCTTTAAGCACTAGATTTAGTGCTTTTTGAAAATTAAAACGCCAAAAAAAAATATTTAGTGCCTAGTGCCTTTTTTTGGTGCTTTTTTCTGAACTAAAATTACTTCGAGATAGTTAAAACCTGAAATAATTTGAAATATTTAAAGCTGTGGCAGCACTAAATTTATAAGAATCTACAAATTTAAATGGACTAAAATACAAACATGATTGATAAAAAGCTGAAGTTGCAAACCCACCTTGTTAAATTCTATTCGCTTTGAAAATGCTAGTACGCAAGTAAGTTAGGTATTTCAACTTTTCGTTTCTAATCATTTGTACAGATTTTGTTTTTTTTACCACCTGAATAAAACACATTGTTTCTTGGTGCTGAATCCAAATCTGGCCTCACAATTGCTCTAGCACTCGAATTTTGAGATATCCTAACCCCAAAGTGCCAAAAACACGTCTTTTAGCGATATTTGAGGTTATATAATGAAAACATCAAATTATTTGCTCATTTCTAATTAGGACATCATTTTTGTTGCGATTAGATTTTTCTTTCTCGAGATATACCAGTTTTAATGTGCAGTACTTCGGTCTTATGTTATGAAAAAAGCATCCCTTGATTCAAAAAAATATGGTGCTTTTAGTGTGGTAAAACGCTTTTTTCCAAGTTTTTGGTGCTTTTTGAAATTCAAAAGATGGCAACACTGTTTATGAGAATACACATTTCGTTTTGTTTATTTAGTTACGGCGAGAACATCGTCTCGTACACATGTGCCACTACTCTCTTGAGTGCTGACCCCATGCGACCACTAACGTAACATTTTTTGGCGGAGGAAAGTTTTTAATTTTTTTTTAAGTTTGAAGTCGAATTCATGTTCTTGTTGTTTTTAATTAACGATCATAGAGTACTTTAAAATTTTTGATAATCCACACTTCGCTTTTTTATTTGAAAACCTATTTTTTCAACACTCTTACCCCAATGAGACTAATTGTGTGATTTTGTTTATGCGCCTAATTAAGGGTTAATTGACATATACTACATGTGTGCTTATATCAAGCTTTATTTTTGTTATTAGAGGGTCTTGTGGGGGTCTTTATTTCTTGTATTTACCTAATTACATTAAAAATTTAAATAACATTATGGAACCATAGTTTTTATTTTGGAAAAGAAAAAGTGTCTGTTAACTAAATTTTTACTGTCCGGTTACTAAAAAACTGTCCGGTTGTAAAAAATTAGGAGTTTTCTGTGAAAACTATTGATTCCTTTAGATGCAGAATAAGTTAATGTTCAGGGAGAACCTAGGAATATATTTTGTATATATTATACTTCTGAAAATTCGCTTCAGATAATAGGCTCTTTAAAATACATGTATGTAAGGTAGGGATGTGCATTCTTTCGATTTTTGCAATACCGCGATTTTCGGGATGTCGTTGGTTCAATCCCGGGATTTAGATATTTATTATGTTTCAATGACAACATGAAAAAATTGCTCAATATGGTTTGAGAAGCTCTCCTACCATATAATAAATAATAAGTAAATGGGTTTGGAACGTACTTTTTTATTTAAAGTGAAACTTATTTCATAAGTAACAAAACGACAGTCAGTAATT
The DNA here is from genome assembly GCF_013731165.1 of Rhagoletis pomonella. Classification (NCBI taxonomy): domain Eukaryota; kingdom Metazoa; phylum Arthropoda; class Insecta; order Diptera; family Tephritidae; genus Rhagoletis; species Rhagoletis pomonella. Next base: position 4,581,402 of record NW_023458571.1, read on the forward strand.
TAATTTATATGCATTTAATAATACTTTAGTGTGTACATATCTGATGAAGTAATTTAAGGTATGTCGAAAAAAGCTCGATGCAAAAAAATAAGTCAAAAAATTAATTTTCTGGTTGAAAGAAGTTCATAATTCTAGTGGTAGAAATAAAAGAAGCGCCTTAATTCGACCAGTTTGCCTATATTCCTTTTGTTTATCCAAAATTTAAATTTTTTTATAAAAGTCTACTTCATATTTCACATAATTAACTGCATAGGTATAAATTGGCATTTCTCTGACGTCATGATTTTTTTAAAAAGACTTTATCGAGCTCTAACCGCAAAAATAACGTTAGCGACATTTTTTCAAAATTTTCTTTTCCTTTTCCTAGAGCATCTAGATGCATTTCTGCATCAAAACGTAAATTTTTGAAAAAAATGTCGCTTACGTTATTTTGGTGGTTAGAGCTCGTTATAATTTCAAAGATATGGTTGATTTATTTAAAAAAATTCAATGCAATGTAAAACAAAAGTATGGATGCCAAATGAAATAAATTTTTTTGGGTTCACAAGGACGAATAGGAATTGAAAATGCCCTTTTAATCTATTTTATTTTATTAATATTATATTAACATATAATTTTTTCAAAAATAGGAATTGAAAAATTTCAAGGATATTCAAGGCTAAAATTATAAAAGGGTATTTTCAATACCTACCCGTCCCTGACGGACCAAAACATGTAATGTGTTTTAACTCTACAGAATCTTTTCTTTCATTTGATACCCATACTGGTTTCTTAAGTACATATATTGCAGTGAAATTTTTTAATAATTTTTTCATATATTTCAAATTTCAAAGTTCTTTTTAAAAATTCTGACGTCAGAGAGAAGAATTAAGAACGCAATTTTACCATATTTGGCCCTTGGATTAGCGAATATATTGATTATTTTTTGTGTGCAAAATTCCCTGCCGCAAGGTATTATATGTATATTGAGCTACACATTTATAAAAGAACATGTTAAATATTAAATAAACAAAAGAAATATAACCAAAAATGGTCAACATAAAGCGTTTCTATTATTGCCACCTGTGTAAATCACGAATCCCGAAAATCCCGGGATTCTAGGCAAATAATACCGGGTTTTTCCAGACTTAAAAAAGACCGGGATCCCGGGATTAACATTCTTAATGCAAGGTTTATGTACAGTATGTAATAAATAAATAAACTTTTTGAAGTTTTTTGTTTTTGTTATTTTATGGCCTTATAACAATAATATTCAAAAATTTTTATTGAGCTCGAGGCCGTTTTTTAATGAAAATTTATTGTGGAAAAGCAACAATAATTTGAAAAAATGGTAGAAGTGATAGCTATTTCGGAAATCACCACATTTCCTAATCAGACTTCTTTCAGTAGGATTCGAACCCACGATCCCACTGACTCAGCCAGTTGCCTACGCACTGTGCTAGGTTCGCCTTGTTAATTCTTGTTGCTTATTTCCACTATTTCACATAAATTTTCATTAAAAAACGGCCTCGAGCTCAATAAAATTGTTGAATATAATTGGTTTAAGGCCATAAAATAACAAAAAAAAAAATAACTGAAGGACGAGCACCAGCGGCGGATCCAGCGGGGGGGCGGAGGGGGGCGTGCGGTTTGAGTGTTAAACTACGTGCATGGCGCATATGTATGTATAATATGGCGTCTATGTGTTAAAACACCCCCGTGGGTCCGCCACTGACTGACACGTAGTTTAACCCCCAAAACCCCCCGCTGGATCCGCCCCTGACGAGCACACCAAAAAAGTTAAACATTCTAATAATAGAAATATTAACAAAAACCAACAACCACATTATCAAGTGAATTGCAGCGGAATAGCTGCGCTTGATTGTAGTTGGGTTAGCATGTGAAATAGTGGAAATAAGCAACAAGAATTAACAAGGCGAACTTAGCACAGTGCGTAGACAACTGGCTGAGTCAGTGGGATCGTCGGTTCGAATCCTACTGAAAGAAGTCTGATGAGGAAATGTGGTGATTTCTGAAATAGCTATCACTTCTACCATTTTTTCAAATTATTTTTGCTTTTCCACAATAAATTTTCATTAAAAACGGCCTCGAGCTCAATAAAAATTGTTGAATACTTTTTGAAGTTTCATAAATTGCACCTTATTTACAAAAAATTAACAAAGAACTGAAACATATTTAACCGACTTCAAAAAAGGGGCAGGTTATCAATTCTTCGGTATATTTTTTCGTTTTTTATGTATGCTACAGCGTAACTTTGGACCACGTGAACCGATTTCAATAATTCTTTTTTTTAGCGGAAAGATGGTACCTCAAGGATCGTCCCGTAATTAAGTTTAGATCTGAGCACTGGATCATGAAAAAATTAACGATATTCTTAATTAGTATGTGAGAATTGAACACTTTTTTGAAATGTTTTTTGCTTAAAAATTACTTGTTCAATAAAAAGTTGTATAAACACAAGGTGCGAAAAGAGTTTTAATGTTCATTTTCCTCGATTTCTGGTTTTTGTAAAGGAATTCTGAAAATTGCTACGCTAAATTTTCGTCGCCAAAATTCTCTAAAATCAGTGGGCGCAATAGTACACTGAATGGAAAAGTAATAACTGTAATGTGTAATCAGTCAAATCTGGCAGTATGAGGGGCATGCAACTAGATGGTGCGTGTTGTTAGGCGTCCCTGCTATTCGTTTGGAGATTTTTGGCGATCAAAATTAGCGATAGTAAATGCTGGAATCCTGCTGCTGGTTTTCGATGGAGATGTTGATGGTGATTTGTCACGATTGGCTAATTTTTTTATTATTTCGAATACCGAAAAATTTAACTGACCTCGTATTTTTATGTAACTCATTTTGGTGGAACGAATTCGAAACTGGCAAATTAAATCTTGGAATCCTTGTTAAATACATATCAGTGGTAAACTCTTTTAGTTGTAAAGTGTAAAAAACAGCAGTAAGTTAGTATGCATTGCATATTTTTAGGACAATGTTTTCAATTGCAATTAAACTTTTAATAGCTCTCCAGAAAACGGAAAAATTCATATAAAATGACGTACAAGAAATGGAAAAGGAATATTATCAAAATTTCTTATGATGATTTCGTTTCTACCAAAAAATGTAGCCCTTCCCCGGTGCAAAATGTGTTAGATGTTACACTCAACCCTGTAGAAGAGCATACTTTGGCTTCCTTGTCCCTGCCTACCTCACGCAATTCGTAATATTGTCGTTTTATAAAACTATCTGCTTTTCTGGGCAACACTCACCTCTGACAAATCTTCGAAGGGCAGGGAATGTGCCTTACAAAAATGTGTAATTTTAAGAAACGAGCACAAAATTTTCTCACCCTTTACCTTTATTTTAGAACCGAACGCGAAAAGAGAAAGGGGCAATCAAAAGGCGAAATTTTTTGGTGGAAACGAAATCACCATTAAATCAGTTTATAGCTTTTAAGAAAAGATGCTCGTATATTTATATCTTCAACAAAATTTACAGCAAAAGGAAAGTGCTTTTTCAAGCAACGGAAATAATGAAAAATATTAAAATAGTTAGAAATATAGTACACCTTGTTCAGTTTTAGTTCAGAAAGTTGCAATTTAAATTCAGAAAGTTACAATTCAAGTTCAGAATTTCTATTTAAAATTCACAATTTTCATTTTAAATTCAGAAAGTTACAATTCAAATTCAGAATTTCCATTTTAAATTCAGAATGCTGCAATCAAATTCAGAATTTCCATTTTAAATTCAGAAAGTTGCTGTTCAAATTCAGAATTTCCATTTTAAATACAGAAAGTTGCATTTCAAATTCAGAATTTCCATTTCAAGTTCAGAAACCTTCATTTCAAATATAGAAAGTTATAATTAAAATTCCGAAAGTTACAATTCAAGTTCAGAAAATTTTCATTTCAAGTTAAAATAAAATTCAGAAAACTTTTTATAATTATAAAATTTTTTTATAACTTGAAATGAAAATTTTCTGAACTTGAATTGTAACTTTCGGAATTTTAATTATAACTTTCTATATTTGAAATGAAGGTTTCAGAATTTGAAATTTCCAATTTAAATGTAACTTTCTGAATTTTATTTGCAACTTTCTGAATTTAAAATGGAAATTCTGAATTCGAATTGCAACTTACTGAATTTAAAATGGAAATTCTGAATTTGAATTGTAACTTTCTGAATCTGAAATGAAAATTTTGAATTTGAAATGGTAATTCTGAACTTGAATTGTAACTATCTGAATTTGAAATGGAATTTCTGAATATGAATTGCAAATTTCTGAACTAGAACTGGAAAATGTGTAGTCCAATTACACGGTGTCATGAAATACACCCGAAACAAAACCTAGTGTAGGTTGTAGGTATGGTCGAGTACAACATGAAAATAGGTCCCGTATAGTTCCTGAACCCTCCATTTTTTCATACAAAAAAACCTTTATTTTCATACATGATGCACTTATTTATCTATTAAAAATTTAAAAGTCCATTAATATTCCACTGTAATATTCGCATCGCTTAATCTATATTATACGAACTATTTTCTGTATGGGATAGGGAAGAGGGTAACGGTATCTCGAGAGAAGTGAGCTGTGAGAGTAGGGAAACAATCATGGGATTTGTTGTGTAGTAATCGACTGAATTAGTAGCAGCGAGATCAATGGTGCTATCGGTGTTTAAATTTTTTTGATTCGTGTTTATGTTATCAGTGCTGATGTTATCTTCGCTGCTGTTAGACAGAAACAAACCGGTTTTTAGGTGACTATTATAGTCGTTGTTGGAAAATAAAGATGAACTTGACTTGAAAGATGTTGTTGGAGGGATTGGGGCTTTGTTCGTTAATATAATTTTATTAATATTGCCAGAAGAGTTATTTTGTACGGGGATGTCATATGTATTAATTTTGTTTATGGAGTTTGTTTGTTGGTTGGAAATGGAGTTTTTTGTTGTATTTGAAAAGGGGAGGGAAGACTCGTTAAGAGTAGGAAGAATTGGCATTCGATGTATTTTCATTGCTTCGTGCATGCTACATTTTTTGTCGGTTTTTTTGGTGATTATTTGTTTCATTTGCATGAATTTCGGGCAAGTTCTATTAGAGACAGCGTGGTTGCCTGAACAATTTGCACGGAAAGTACGTGAGCAAGACGAAGGGTTGTACGGAGGAAGTGCACAGGAATCGTAAACAGGTGATTTATTGTAGCGTTTGGTTGTATGGCCAGGAATTTGACAGTTTCGGCACCTCATTGGGTTAGGGTAATATGGTCTAACTTTCACCACCACCACAACTTTTTCTGGCAATGTGTACAAATCAAATGTAAGCAAAACAACACCGCTAGCAATGGTTTGGCCATCAATATGTTTGACAAATTTGTATGCAGAAACTACTCCTTGTTCACTCATTCTCAACTATCCCAGCCTCAAGTATATCATTGAGACAAGGTGCAAAAATTTTACCTTTGGAATGATTAAGGTTATAGTGCATTTTGAACTTTACATTTGCATACTCCAATTAGTTTAGTTGTCGCCAGAATTTTTTTGCAACTGCAGTATTATTGACAAACAGCAATAAGCTGCCGTCTCTTAGGCTTGATGTTTCAATTTTTGGAAGAGATATTCTTTAGAGCTTTGTGGACCGCAAAGCAAGAGTATTTGTTCAGTGGTTTATTGGAATAGCACTTGCTACAAGAAATTTTTGGTTGTCTTTCTTTACAGCAGGTAAGGCAGGGAATATTTCTTTTGTAATATTTTGTGTTTTTTTTTCTTTTGGCTTTGAGACTTATAGCCCGAACACAATGCAAACGACGAGCTGCAGACCACAGCTGTCAAATTATTTTAACACGTACTCTTTTGTAGATAACTATTTTGGCAACGACCGGGCTACGTGACGACTGTGTTTGTAGCCAGATTAAATCTATTTCTATTTTTCCAGCGACAGATAAGGTTGTTCCTCTTCTTTTATGTCAATCTCATACTAATTCATGATGACGCTGCTGCCTTCAAAAAAATTATGTCGTCATCGACAAAGTGTTTAGATAATGAAGATAACAAATTGGAAGCCCAATGCTGGTCGTTTTCAATGTGTTCAGAACTTTATGGACAACTGGGGAAGGTCCCCCATGGGGCATTTTATCTTTTTCCTAATAAGAGCACCAGAAATAAATGGATTTCTTAACAAATGATCGTTAAATAATAAGGTAAACGAATAGCGTTGAGAGAAAACGCGAATAAAACGCAAAAGAAGAAACACCGATATTACTACTAAGCACAACCGTACGCTATGAATGGCAGTCGATGACTGCGTAAGAAAAAATTTTGGTTTTCATTATACAATTATTATATTAATTAATATTGAAAATTCGTTAAACTCATACATACTTATTACAAAATATAAAGAACAAATAAGCCGCAAACACAAATAGTACATAAGAAAATAAATAAATGCGCTTACATATACAAAGCCAAGCTCTATTGTCCCAAAAAAATATCAACTCAGTTCAGTTTACCCAGTAAGCGCCTAAATACAGGCATACGTATATACAGTCAGAGCACACGCGTCTTGGCAACCACGTCGCTATTGACAGTTACAAGTTTGAAAAAGTAAACGACTTCGTTTATTTGGGAACCAGCATTAACACGAATAATAACGTCAGCCTTGAAATCCAACGGAGAATCACTCTTGCCAACAAGTGCTGCTTTGGACTGAGTAGGCGATTGAGAAGTAAAGTCCCCTCTCGTCGTACAAAGATCACACTCTATAAGTCACTCATCGTGCCTGTTCTAGTGTATGGCGCGGAGGCATGGACAATGAAAACATCTGATGAAGTGGTTCTTGGAGTTTTCGAGAGAAAGATTCTGTGAAAGATTTACGGACCTTTACGCGTTGGCGATGGCGAATACGACAGACGATTTAACGATGGGCTGTATGAGCTTTACAACGATATAGACATAGTGCAGCCAATTAAAGTTCAGCGGCACCGCTGGCTTGGCCATTTCGTTCGAATGGATAGAAACGCTCCTGCTCTGAAAGTATTCAACGCGGGCCGCGATGCTGGTAACAGAGGAAGAGGAAGGCCTCCTATGCGTTGGGTAGACCAGTTGGGGAAGGACTTGGCTTCACTTGGCATTTCCAATTGGTGTCAGTTAGCACAGAAGAGAAATTACTGGCGTGCCGTTTTGGACTCGGCCAAAATCGCTTAGGCGGTTACAGCGCCAGTAAAGAAGAAGAAGTGGTTCCATTTGAGAAGACAATCTTAACTAATCGCCAAATATAAATTTAGTTTAGTAAGTCGAGTGGAGTACTAAACTTACATTTTATTGACTTGTTTTCATACAAATAGAAGAATATTAACAGTGTTGCCATTTTAGCCGTTTTCCGGCTAGATTTAGCCGGTTGCGATAGCAAACAGTCGGAGAAATTTCGGTTTAGCCGGCAGCCGATTTGCTAGCCTTTTTATAAAAAAAAAACCTTTTTAGACGATTTTGCTTTTTGCCTTGGTTTCTTAACATTTAAATATATATGTTTCCATTTATGACTAAGCGATCCAAAATATGTTAGAAATGGCTACTAGCCTTATCGCCGAGAAAATTTTCATGTCAGACAGGGTTATACAAAATTGGGCTGATTTCGCTTATTTTTATTTTAAACGAATGTATTTTTTCTAAAGAAGGCCGTAGCGGGGATTTTCTTCATAAAATGTTTGTTATGAATGTCTTAAATTTAAGTGTGAAGTTTTATTCGCAAACTTAGAAAATAACAAATTGTTTCACTGTTTGCTTAACACGCGTTTGTGTTTGGATATAGTTCCAACACATAAAACAAATAGTACGCGCATTGTCTTCCCAGATAGCGCATATTCAATTCTGCCTTAATTACAAAACATCATTGTTGTCCACGCTTAAAGGCTTAAGGTAAGGGAAAAATGGATATTTTCAAGCACTATGTATACATACGTATTTTTTTAAAGAAACTTTTTTGCTGAGAACTTATTTAAATTCCAAAAACCGAAGGCCAACTTGAATTAAAAAAAGAATCAACACTGAAATGCGTCAAAATGAAGACAATAGGTTTTTTCGTCGAAAATCCAGCGATTATTATCACTAAAAATATCAGATATTAAGAAAAAATGCTCCCAAATTCTCTCTTAACTAGAGCAACTTCACTCAAAATATCAAATATTGCTCCCAAATTCTCTCTCAAGTAGAGAAACTTCCAAATTTCTGCACGAACGCAAATTTGCTGGGATTTCCAAGTTTCCCTGCCAGCTAGCGTCCACGGTTGCATTTCAAACATAAGTAATTTGTATAGAATTTTTAAAATTCTTTCAGAGGGACAAAAAAAGGATCTAAATGTATATATCTTGTTAGTCCGACTTTCTTCAACATACGTTTCCATTTCATTGTCGTAGTAAATGTCGGGTTTCTTATATCCATGGGCGTAGCCAGGTAGCGGCAGGGGGGTGGGGGAGGGGGGAGCCGAGCCCCCCTAAATTCCAAATTTTTTCCTATATATTCAAAAATAGTACCAGGAAATGCTATCTCGATAATTTCCCCCCCTTACTTTCAAGTTTTTTCCTATGTATATACTATATATAAAATCATACACTCAATGCTAACAAAATAAGTTGTAAATTTTCATAATTAAAAATGTGAATATGAGGATTATCCGGTTCTGTTCCAAGTTATTCTCGCTAACTTCAAAGTAATTCCATTTAAGATGGTTAAAAACGTGGCTGTAGTCGACAATGAGCGAAAATGGATTGAACGGTAAACTAATAATTAAATTTATAGTTCAAGTGTATATTAGTTTGTCTTTAGGTTTGTGTCTTCTAAGTGTACATCGAAAGTTTGTGTGAGAGAACCAATCTGAGATGATTGATAAAACTATAGACCGGTTTGGTGAACAGCCAAAACGTTTACTTCTTAGGTAACTACAGCTTAAAACGATGTATAGATTTTTAGTTTATCTTACAAAATTGCAGAGGTATGTTACACAGTATACCAGACGTTCCCAAACATATTTTTCTCGTAGACCCCTTTAAAAACTGTACTGGTTTCGGTGGACCATCCGATGCTCATTTCTAACATATTCTCAAATTAATCAGATTAAATCTAACGATGTAAATTTGCATCGAGAGTGAGTTCCAAAACTAAATTCGGAGTGAATACAAAAATAAAATATTTTCTTGTGTTCTATTTATTAAAATAATGTGATTACATACTTGCAAATTTAAAAAACAAAACTCGTAAAGCCATGAAAGAATCATCTCGCTTTGAGGAGTTATATTTTTTGTGATATATTTGTCAAATAGTTTATTTGTGTTGATGGCCTCATTTTTATTTTTATCGCTCCGAGTTTTAAAGTGATGCGAGAAACATTCGTCACCCGCATTTTTAAAACACAAAACTTGAAACAACTCAACTGCAAAGCTTTTTACGCCAAACCTCAAATTCAGAAACTAACACAAAAGAAATAACCGAATCTACATAAATAGATGATAAACAAACAAGCAAGCAAGAAGCTCAAGAGATGTTTCACCGTCTCATACTCTTCAAAGCAGGAAGTGGGGAGTGCTTATAACTGGTGGCCGATCGAGGAATGCGTGGTCTAAGCCAACTGCGGCCAAAGGGTCAGATGTCTCAATTCCAGGCACTCCCGAGTTGCCCGGCACCCAGAGTAAAGCAAGATCGTTATCTTTACCAACATAATTTAGCCGGGACTTGCATTCCCGAACTAGTTTGGAAGTACTTAGATAGAGAGCTGGCGAATGCCTCAAGTGCAGCTTGGCTGTACCTCTAGACACGTTAACTCCTTCCCCTCTACCTATTTTCTACCACGTAGTTTATGGCTTTGGAGATTGCGAATACCTCAGCCTGGAAGACCGAAGCATATTTCCCAAGAGAAAAAGTGAAGCTTATCCCAATTAACTTCGAAAAAATACTCCAGATCCTGACCCTGAGTCAGTTTTGGAGCCATCAGCGAAGATTCGTCAATGTGCGAGTGCGGGCTCAGTGATGGAATTAAACCAGAATTCCCTTGAGGGAACAAAGGTAATGGTGGCGTACTATCCTGTAGCATTGAAGAGACACAAGTGCTCAAATATCTGCCGCTGGCAATTTCCGCATCGCCTTACTCAGTGTTATACCAACACCCGTATCTTTTTAGTCTGCAGGTGGCCTTCCCCACGTATGATGACACAAACTGACGGTAAGTTCACCAGTGCGTCAAGAGCACTATATAAAGTTAAATAAATAGGCTATCAAGCAACCCTTTTGGTTCTTTACTATCGATACGAGATGATTTTTCGTGGACTTCCACTTACAACTCGTGCACCCTCATATTTTTTCACGCCAACGTAGACCTCTGTCGAGTCTCCCCCGGACCCCTGGGGTCCCCCTGGGCCACTTTGGGAATTACTGTAGTATACGGAAAATTTAATTTTTTTTATTTTTTATTTAGAATAACATCTTTTCCGGCTATTTGGTATACAGGTATGTAGAGCTATGAATTTAAATAATAGTTGAGATATTCGCCTTGACCACAATGTTCTGTAAATTTGCCAGTCCTGCAAAAATCACCTGGGGGTGGCCAGAAGTGATTTGTGTGCTTAATGTTCAAATCGCATCTCAATTCGTCCGGATATTTATATCCACGTATCTCCTGGGTAGCGACCAAACAGCCGTTTCGGAGCGGGCAAATGTGACAAGACTTATAATCCCACGTGCGCTGGGTTTGGGTCCCTGCACGTTAAAACCCTATTCAAAGAAAAAAAACCATGCCTCGGGTGATATCCCCTTCTTTTGATGACGATCACGGCAAACGTATATATCCGGACCCTTAATAGGGATGGTTGATGACCCCGGGAAAATAAAGACTGGCATCACCGCCATTCATGAAATGCGATGGACGGGGCAAGGCAAGGTAAGCGTGACCGATTTGTATCATTATCCGATTTGGCTCATATTCGGTATATAAATATATTGGTAACGATAGGGGAAATATCTACTATTGCACTAAAAGAACTGCCAGGTGGCGCTGGGGTCGAGTTATTGGTAAAAATCATCAAGTGAAGTCAATCGGAGACACCAAGGATCAAAGTTAAATTACCACCGTTAAATCAATCACCAGAACGATTGCGGTCCTTGCTTTACGCGACTAAACAGAATAAACGACTATTCTTGATAAATGCCTACAAACACAATTGTAAGTCTTTGAAGGTATTTCGTCTGAAATAAGTAAGTATATTGAATTTCAGTGGACTAGTGATACTCACCCATTTTGAAATTGCCACAAACTGTACTAAAACTGTACTATACGGATTCAAGGACGATTCTCCATCGGACCAGATAATTGTTGCCACAAGAACTTCTTCACGGACATAACGCTTTCATTAGGTTATTTAAGACCGCAATGGAGGATATGCCTTCTGACGACTACAAAACCAAACGTGAACGTGAATTGTTGGTAGAATCGTTGGACCAAATGTTTAAATAAAAAATTAATTTTGGGCGAGATGAAGTCCGCAAGGTCTGCTATTAATAACATAAAAACCGATTTTTTTTAACCCGTAACTTAAATTCCAGTTCTGCTTAGATACAAAAATTTAAAACCAAAGGTTTGTCTCTACGGTAAGGCATTGGTGTTATTGAAGAGATTAGAAATAATTAACTCAAATGGAGGATAACAAATATTTGAAAACAATTAAATTCAGTCTTGAAAAGAAATTAAGGATTCATATCTTAGTGTAATATAATCCGCATTATTTTTAATAATAGTAAAAAATTGACAACTAAATCGATGCATTAACACCACTGGAAATATGAAAATTTCGAATTCCGTCGAATTCTTGAAATAAACTGTATAAATAACAAAACATTAAACTGTACTCCGATTTTTTGTTGTTTTTCGGGCATATTTGGAAGCATATTTAATAATGTTTTAATGTTTATTTAAGCGCTTAAAATTGCTTTTTTATTATTTTATTATTTTCTTTGATCCTGCTCATCACACATCACTTTAACTGAAACACCACTTTGTAGTTTTTCCAGAATAATGGTTAATCAAAGAAACGCAAAAAGTTCAAATTTTGTGGGCATTGCATGCATAAAGGTATTGAGTTAGGTATTGAGGTAAAATAGTTTTGAAGTTGCACTTATAAAGGTTACAATGTTTTGTTTTAGAGACTTGCATTAATCAAGGATTTGCACGTCTTGACGGTTGCGGTTACCGTGTACGCACTGTATATGTTTTCCATCGGATAAATAGAAATTAAGTTACGAACAATTTTAAGGCTCAAATACGGTTGCCAGACGTACTGATTTTATCAGTACAGTACTGATTTTTCAACTCTTGTACTGATTTTATTAATTTCTTCAATCAGTACGCTAATGTCCTGATTTTTCAAAATTTAAACTGATTTGTACTGAATTTTCAATTCAAACAAAATACTTTAGGATTTTTTTAAGTTTTTACATAACGTTGGAACTTGCTGAAACTGCACTGTAAAAAGTAAGAAGAAAATAATTTAATAATAGTTGACATGTTTTAGATAATGTTTGATATGCCCAAGAAATTAATACAACAAAAAGATAAATCGTTTTTTGGGCCTCTCACCGGGTCGTTACGTACCAGTTGCGATAATATGATGGAGCTTAAATTAGTTAAAAAGAAGGCTGACATTTTTGTCGAGTGTTAATAACAGCAAATTTTAATATTCGAATGGCTTTTGCCTATAACTTACAATTCTTTTTTTCAAAATTTACTGCAGAGCTTTGCATACAAGACATAGAGTTAGATATTCTTTGTAGCTAATTCTTAGTTTTTCAAAGTTTTTGCGAAGTTGAAAAAAAATTATTTAAGCCATGAGAAAATATAGATCAGGGTGCCCAGATTGTTTAAAAAAAGCGCCATTTCTGAAAAAAACTCGCCATTTTTTTTTAAATAAAGTTAATGAAATTGACTTAACAAATCTTTTATTTTAAAAACGAGATCTTATTATAATATAGTAAAAAAAAACTAATATAATAACTTCAGGGTAATAATAAATAACAAAAATCACTTATATAATAAAGGTGTACAAAAAATTTTTTTTAAATACGCATACTTTTCAAAAATATTTGTATCAACACATTTTTCAACAGGACTTCGCAATTATTAAATTTATTATAACTCATACTAATTGATTAATCGCATTATCCGCTTTGAAGCGCTCGGCGCTAAAAGATAAAATAAAAACCTATAATAAGGCGAGATCAGCAATTTCCACAATTTCTTCAAAATTGCCTATAGTGTCTGAATCATTTGCATTTGTGTTGTTGTCATATATTGAGCCTTGATAACATACTGTTTGATATTGGAAAAGTTTTGCAGCAGAAACTATTAGCCTTCATATAACATTTTATTCGAACTATTGAATTAAGGCTTTCCAACTTCATCCTATTTTGAATCTTAGTTTTTGTTGAATTCATTACGGAAAAAAACGCGCACAACAAAAGCATTTGAGTGCGGCAAGGATAATAATATGAAGGCTACTTTATTTATATTTCCAAACATTTTATTGCCTTTTTCGGTTTTCACTCCGTAAGCAATTATCCAAAATTCTTCAGAATCAGAAGGAATGCCGTTCTTAAAAAAGTTATTCCATGGGAAAGTTAAAAGCTTTAAAGAGCTTTCCGCCGCTTCGCTTTCCTTCAAATTCAGACAGTGTATTGGCAGGTCCCTGAAACTCGCACTCTTTGATTCAAAGACTTTTCTGGTGAAAAATCAAAGATTTTTTAAAAGTATTTAATTGGCTAGGTAATCGTTTCAAAAGTTCTTCGATGAGGGTGGTTAAAAATTTATCACGCAGTTCATTAGCCTCTTCTGTAAAATTATCGTGGAAACTAAGTTTTGTATATTTTTATAATTGGAAAAAATGTATTTGAACGGAAAAAATCGCAAAAAAATTGCCAATGGCGATTTCCAAAATATTTACGTGCAAATATCCAAAAAAAATCGCCAAATTGGCGCTAAATCGCCAAATCTGGACACCCTGATATAGATGCAGTCCTTAGATAGTGGTACTTTTCCACAGTGTGAAAAAGCATGTATTTTTTTTCTTTCACTACCACACTCAAACGAAACAACTGAGAGGATCTTAAGTATAAAGTTTGCTTCCTGGCGCAAAGAGAGAAACCGGCTTCTAATTAAAATTTTTTAAAGTAAAAATCAAATCAAAGTAATTTCAAATGAAATGTATAGAATTCTTGGACTATTTAAACACTGAAGATTGAACCATCTCATTATTGCTAGTCCAATATGTCATAAATATTAAATAATTTATGGCTTATGCGTACCCTCATGTTAAAATGAATAACACTTTTTTTATGAACTATATTTTCTTTATACCAAAACTATTTTTAAAAACAAGTACTCTGGCGTTTTAAAGCATTATCTGTTACTTACATTCATAATTTTGCTTTATAAAAAAGTGTACTGAAAAGAACTAATTTTTTTAGCATGAAAAAGCCTAACGTACTGATTTCGTACATAAAAAATCTGGCAACCATAGGCTCAAACTACGGAAAACGCGTTTGTATACCTTAAGTCCAGAGTGTGGGGGGTATTAAAAATTCTAAATATGCATATTTTTGTGCATCATTAGACCTATAACTTTATCAGTCACACAGTGTTCCTGACGGTGGTACCGGGAGGGGAACGGTACATGACGGTAGGAGGTTTAGTTTGTGTTAAACTCTCACACTGACGGGGTTAGCTTTCGATGCTTCCTCCTCGTAAAAAAAACCATGTGCAGTAAAAAGTTAGTTATTTAAATCGGCGAATAGTTTTATATCATTTTTTGTTCTGACTGCGCCCATGTGCACAAGAATCGCTTCTGGCCACTGCCAGGTGAATGGCAGTCAAAAGCATTTCCAACTTACGTGGACTTCTGCATGCGGAACCATTCTCCGAAACATTCTTAACCAAAACAACTAAAGGGGACTTCTCTATAGTTATTTCCATCATAATAATAAAACTTAAATTATATAATTAGGAAATCATTTAAGCGATATTGTACTCGTATGTCCTTTGTTTGAAATAATTATTGTTGTTGAATATGTACCATTACGGATAAAAGCAAAATGAATTCTATCGTTTGCTTTGTTTATACTTTTGCGTTCCTACACTTTTATCGTAAGCGACAGTGTGTGTAGAGAACTTTACTGTAAATAGCAGTTTGAAGCGGGGACCGAAAATAACAGTTATTTTTTATGTCTCCTTGGTCAAATATTTTTAAGATTAAAATAAAAGTCATTCTCTGATAATAAACAATCCGCTTATCCAAATTAAACAAATTTGGTATCAAATGAAAGAGGACGGAAATAGCTTTTAAACAGAAATAGCGAATGAAGGTTACCACCTATATTTGTATTTTTTTTAAATCTAATACATAAGAAATTCATATACCTGACCGTGGTATGTAGTTAAATAAAATTTTTTATTGAAATATTTTGCAATAGGTGGCTTTCCTCGTTTAGACATTTCAGTTTTGAAGCTATTTTAGTCCTCTTTCATTTGATACCAAACTTATATAATTTCGATAAGCGTTTTGTTTTATATCAGGAAATGACTTTTATACAGGGACCGCAAATAACGATTAGCCTTTGAAATTTCAACTCAAAAAATCACGCGGAAAGAGAAATGCTACGTGCATAAGGAGTAAACCAATATATGTATTTCTTACTACTCGGAGTACCTTCAGTGGCACTGATTTTTATTTTTTAATTTTTACTTATAAAAATCAAGTTTAATCATTATATTTTGAGTTTTATTTTTTACTCAGAAAATAATCTTTATGTTTTGAGTTTTATTTTTTGCTCGGAAAATAATGGTTACGTTTTAAGTTTTAT
>NW_023458571.1:4597373-4599317 GCF_013731165.1 Rhagoletis pomonella
GTAGCTGTAAAAATCTTCATATAAATTTTTTTTAAAACGCATTACGCACTTATTTTTCAACTAAAAAAAAAAATTAAAACTACAATCAACTACAAACGATTCTGGACCAGAATTCATTAAAATTTAGACGGTAGCTGTAAATGGCTTCATATGAATTTAAAAAAAACGCATTACGCACTTATTTTTCAACTAAAAAAAAAATTAAAACTACAATCAACTACAAACGATTCTGGACCAGAATTCATTAAAATTTAGGCGGTAGCTGTAAAAAGCTTCATATAAATTAAAAAAAAAACGCGCAACGCACTTATTTTTCAACTAAAAAAAAAATTTAAAACTACAATCAACTAAAAACAATTCTGGACCTGAATTCATTAAAATTTAAGCGGTAGCTGTAAAAATCTTCATATAAATTTTTTTAAAAACGCATTACGCACTTATTTTTCAACTAAAAAAAAAATTAAAGCTACAATCAACTACAAACGATTCTGGACCAGAATCTATTAAAATTTAGGTGGTAGCTGTAAAAAGCTTCATATGAATTAAAACAAAACGTATTACGCACTTATTTTTCAACTAAAAAAAAATTTAAAACTACAAGCAGCTACAAACTATTCTGGACCTGAATTCATTAAAATTGAAGCTGTAGCTGTAAAATGCTTCATATGAATTTTTTAAAAAACGCATTACGTACTTATTTTTTAACTAAAAAAAAAAATTTTAAACTACAATCTACTACAAACGATTCTGGACCTGAATTCATTAAAATTTAAGCGGTAGCTGTAAAAATCTTCATATAAATTTTTTTTAAAACGCATTACGCTCTTATTTTTCAACTAAAAAAAAAAAAATTAAAACTACAATCAACTACAAACGATTCTGGACCAGAATTCATTAAAATTTAGACGGTAGCTGTAAATGGCTTCATATGAATTTAAAAAAAACGCATTACGCACTTATTTTTCAACTAAAAAAAAAATTAAAACTACAATCAACTACAAACGGTTCTGGACCAGAATTCATTAAAATTTAGGAGGGTGCTGCAAAAAGCTTCATATAAATTTATAAAAAACCGCGCTACGCACTTAGTTTTCAACAACAAAAAAAATTTTTAGACTACAATCAACTATAAACGATTCTAGACCTGAATTCATTAAAATTAAGCTGTAGTTGTAAAAGGCTTCATATAAATCTTTTAAAAAACCCATTACGCACTTATTTTTGAACTAAAAAAGAGTTTAAAACTACAATCAACTACAAACGATTCTGGACTTGAATTCATTAAAATTGAAGCAGTATTACAACTACATAAATTATAAATTTAAAAAAAAACTCATTACGAACTTATTTTTCAACTAAAAAAAAAATTTTTTTAAACTACAATCAACTACAAACGATTTTGGACCAGAATTCATTACAATTTAGGCGGTAGCTGTAAAAAGCTTCATATGAATTTAAAAACAAACGCATTACGCACTTATTTTTTAACTAAAAAAAAAATTTAAACTACAATCAACAACAAACGATTCTGGACCAGAATTCATTAAAATTTAGGCGGTAGCTTTAAAAAGCTTCATATAAATTAAAGAAAAACGCATTAAGCACTTATTTTTCAACTAAAAAAAAAAATTTTAACTACAATCAACTACAAACGATCTGGGCCAGAATTCATTAAAATTCAGGTGGTAACTCTAAAAAGCTTCATATAAATTTAAAAAAAAACGCGCTACGCTCTTATTTCTCAACTAAAAAAAAAATTGTAAAACTACAATCAACTACAAACGATTCTGGACCTGAATTCATTAAAATTGAAGCCGTAGCTGTAAAAAGCTTCATATGAATTTTAAAAAAAACGCATTACGCACTTATTTTTCAACAAAAAAAAATAACAAATTTAAAACTACAATCAACTACAAACGATTGTGGACCTGAATTCATTAAAAT
>NW_023458571.1:4599417-4640095 GCF_013731165.1 Rhagoletis pomonella
AAACTGAAGCTGTAGCTGTAAAAAGCTTCATATGAATTTAAAAAAAAACGCATTACGCACTTATTGTTCAACTACAAACAAAAAGAAACTTACTACAATCCCCAGAGAGTTAAATCTATCATATTCTAGGTATTTTATCAAAATGCATCAAGGCCGGGTGCCAACTTCAAGGAGCTCACAAAAGTTTGTGTAGCTATTACAAAATGGTATCGCGTGTCGCATCGCATGTCGCGTAGCTCTAATGTGCACTGCGCGCATTTCATATCGCATCGCATATAGTATCGCTCTAATGTGCACCGTGTCTTATGGAAATTAAGAGCAAGGAACTTTTTTTAGCAAATAAAAGTTTAAAAATTGCTTTATTATAAAGCCAAAGGTATACATCTGAAACATATTTAATCCAAATGAATTATGTTTATCAAATTTAAACTCTTTGCACAGCATGAATGTAAATTGAGGTACTACTTGTTCGTATCGTAGTTTTTCTGCTAGTTATTATGTATATATGTATGTATGTATTTAGGACGGTTTTACTTTAATATTTTGTAATTATAAAAAAACGAGAAATGGGGAAAGCACTGGAATTAATCGAGCCAAACGTAAAATTCAGTGAAGAGAGAGTAATTTCAACTCCCGTTCTCCTGATTGGCAAAACTATTAGAGATTTCATGTCCTACAAAACTAAAGATTTCTTCGTTACCTTTGATTTGTCTTCAGACTTCTTACGGATTAATCCATCCGAATGGAGAAAACATGAAGATTATAGACGCTACCGAATTGTGTCGAGAGCTGAGCGGGGTGTTAAATTTATGAAAGATTACAATCGAATCTTGACAAAAACAAATGGTGCTTCGATTTGTAGAAGCATATCAAGAAAAATACATCACACAATAAATCGGAACTTGTGTATTAAAAAACAGTGAAATATACTTTAATTTTTTACAAGCTTTTCTGAAATTTTCTTTCCTTATCAGATTTGGCCACATTTTATTGAATTTGGCTTCGTGAAAAAGAATTAGAGTAGCTACTGCGTACAAATCTCTCTTCTTACTTTTTATGAAATGATAACTCACAAAATTTGTATTCTTCTTGTTTGTCAGATACACTAAAAATAGTCAAACAAAACCCGTCGTGAAATTAATTAAATTTGTATCTATTAAAATATTAATACATTAACTTACAAGTAATTTTAACCAACCAAGGAAAACGCTTGATGTTTTAAGTAACTTTAGTAAAATCGTTTTTATTTTAGTGGAAAATATTTACAAGTATAAATTTATCCCGCAGAAACTTCCAACTTTATCTAAAAATCAACTATTATTTTGCTATCTCAGTTTACCTTTTTTTATCAACTGTTTTGCCAGCCAAAGCAGGATAATTCGTAAGAATTGTTGCAAAATATAACAAACTATTGCTTAATGAAACTAAACTATTGTCAGCTGTTTTTACAATTGCGATATGCATAATCATGCCAATGGAAATGATATTTTAATTGATTTTACGATCAAATGTGCCGATTTGCAAAAGATTTGGATCTGAAATTAAATATGCTTTAATCTGGCATAAAAATAAGAACAAGGTGCAGCTTTTAGGTGTAATTCACAGTAAAATATCGATGCGACTTAAAATTGTGTCCGATTTCACCCATACATTTGCAGATAACTCTTAAACTGATAATTTGATTGAAAAACATTGTATAGCAAGTCAATAGGGATTTCGAAGGCATTGAATCTGGTAGAGAGATTTTTCATATTCGAATAAAATTTTGCACAGCTTATTTTTAGACCAAAAGACATATTTTTCCGTCCGGGAAAACAATTTTTTTTTAACGAACATATGTACAGAAGAGTGCGAGCATGTGTGTACATTAGAGTGGTCCTAAAACAGTAAAGTCCGAATTGTAATGCCGCCACCCCCCTGAATTGTTCTATGCCAAAAAAACTTACCCCTTTTTTTTTATTTTGAAATCAAAAAACATTTAGGAAGTGTTCAAAGCGCCCAAAATTGCCCATGTAATTATATGGGGGAAAAAACTTTCGGAGAAATGGTATAGAACTCTTGAAAATCAATATTTTTTTATCGGAAAACTCTGGTTATCTTCTGAGGACTTTCAATATTAATATCCAATTGTTTATTTAAGCATTTTTTAATAATAAGGATTTTTATTGGTCCCCTCTTTCATTTTCTGGAAGTTTTGGCGGACCTATAAAATTTAGCTACCATGGAAATATGGTTAAATAAGCACTTGGGTATTATTATTCGGAATCTCCTGAAGAGAAACAGAGTCCGATCGAATAGTATTGATTTTCAAGAATAATATACCATTTCTCCGAAAGTTTTTTTCCCCCATATAAAATACAGGGAAAATTTTGAGCACTTTGAGCACTCCTTAAATATTTTTTGATTTAAAAAAAAAAAATAGGGGTATATTTTTTTGGTATTTAACAATCCAAGCGGGTGGCGGCATTAAAATTCCGACTTTAATTTTTCACATGCATTTTTGGACCACCCTAATGTACATACGTATGTACGTGTATATACAAATGTACATACACATCTATATCTACTTATTTACGCTTACTCGAATTGCAATTAATACTTGAATATTAGCAACTGGTACTATGGGCAACTAGCTGTAGAGTGTTCTTTAAGAAAATACAATAAATACTTAGCACTTCTTAAAGCTCTTTGTAAGCGAAGCCTACAATTTTACAAATATATGTGTAATGCAAACATATACTATGGATATGGTACGTACTTTGTTTATACATATCTATAAAAAGTGTTAATACTTACGTACATTCATAGATATGGGTCATTCCATGTAAAAGAGGAAAACGACATAAATTTAAATATGCCCCAATTATCTCTATTTCAGTAATAACCTCTTTTTAAATGACTACATTTTATTAATCTGTTGAAAAATAATTAAAAAATAAATAAAAAGAAGTTTTAATTTTTGTCTATGGAAATTTTTATTTCATGCATAATTACTTTGGACCATTCACAAGGAAATGTTCCACCAGGCACAACTTTAATTATTTTTTAAGATTCCTATGAACATATATACATATAAACCTAATTTTCATTGGAAAGAGAGCGTATAATTCATATTTTATAACACAAAAATATCGTTCGTGAAAATTAAGTGTTTCGGCTAAAATTCATCTTTGAGTGCCAAGGGTAAAATAGACTTCTTTTCAGTATCCCACCAGTAACATTCATTTAAATGGTAGTTATACTAGGTTCAAATATAAGCAGATTATGCTCATTTTCGAGCTTAACACCCTAATCTGTAATTATAACAAGAGATTAGCCATATAAAATGCGTCCCTTGTTAATCTGTAATTATAAAATAATCTCAGATTGAACCGATAACTTTTCGGTGTCCATCCTAGTTTTATCGATTGTTTTTGCAAAAAAGAGGAGAAATGCCAAATGTAAAAGTAAACAAAAATGTACGCTAGCAAGGAAAAGAGGTTTGTAAAGGTATTTTTAATAAAATGTTAAGTTAAAATATATTTATATTGCTTATTATAGCATAAAAACGTGATCACGGTGGCACAGAGAAGAAACATAACTTTTCCTTGAGATGTGAGAATAACAAGCACAACAAATTTCTGAGATTTGCCTGTGTAAACGGGGTGATTAAAAAACGAGCTTTGATTGGGATAATATTGATATGTGAACATAGTTTTACATAAAACTAACAAATCGTTTGGTATTTTTGTTAAAGCAATTTTATACTTTAGTTATAGTTCTATGTTAAAAAAAAATATCTTTCGTTGTTGCGTAAGTTACGACGACGACATATGTAGTTATAATTCAAAACTGATCACGTTCTTGAGTAAAAGCGGAGATAGGCAGGCTGAGTTAAGTGGCACAAATACAAATACGATGTTTGCCCCTGACAGACAGCATTATGCGTATTTAGTTATCAGCTTTTTTGACAGAAACTTTCGGTTAAAATGGAAAGGAGAGAAAAAATACAATCAACAGATATTTTCTTGGCAAAAACAATTGCTTAAAAAAACATAACATTCTTCTCTTAAAATTATTCAGCCATATCAAAATAATTAATTCATTGACAAGCATAAACCTTCACACGATGTTTCGAGCTGGGATATTTACACTGCCCTATATGAGAGAAAGGCAACTGTGGAAAATGGTAAGCATATCTTTCATTTTCATTAGTACAATAAACTTGCGCTTTCCTTAAAGGATCGCAGTGACACTTTTTGGGAGCGTGATGTGCAAAACGTGCATGTGATGGACAAAAATCGTTTCAAAGAAATTTTTCTACTCAGAAATGCTTTTCGGAGAATTTGTGAAAAAGTTCGAGGCATCGAAAAGACGGCCAGTCAAATGAGGTCATATATTCCACTTCATAAACGAGTGGCTATCTCACTATTTGCATTGGGATATGCAGCGGAGTACAGGTCTGTTCGGAGTGGAACGCAGTACTGTTGGTGTAATTGTTTTGGACCTTTACCAATCAGTATGCGAAAATCTATCTGACTGCATTAATTCCTATCCTCCAAATCAATACGAAATCAGAAAAGTTGTTTGTCCTCAATGCCACATAGATGTTCAACCACCAAAAGAGGATGCAATAGACTATTACAACTACAAGGATTGGTATTCAGTAATCTTGCTGGCGAGCTTTAACCACCGTTATATTGCAAATTTTATTAAAATTTATTTATTTACATTTAATGTGAAACCTCAACTTTTTACAGATCAAAATTTACTTACATAAATATTGGATCATATTATCGAAAAGGGTACTTTGAAAAGATTTCATGGAACTGCCGATATAAATATTTACGCAATAGCAATTCATAGGCGGCATCAATGTACATGTTTTACTTATAGGTGATTCTGATTTCGCTTCTCCCGATATGTATGTATATGATGAAACCGTTTCCATATTCACCGAATTAGCCGTCTATAGCAAAAACCTTTGACTACCAACTATATATCTATGTTAGGGCTACCATACGTCCCCGTCTCCAGGGACATGTCCTCGTTTCGGACCCGTTGTCCCGCGTCCCAATTTACAACCAAAATGTCCCCGTTTAATGCTTGGGACAACAAAATTTAATTGGTTGGAGGAAAATTGTTATCGTGAGTTTCGCCCGAATATTTTTATTCCGCCCGTAAGCAATACGCGGATGCGAAAGTGAACAAATTCGGGCGATAATAAAAGCCATGATAAGGTTGATTGCCTTTCCTACTTACATATCAGAAAGAAGTAGTCGGGATACATCGTTTTAATCGATAATTGAAAAAGTGCCATCTTTAGTAGTCAGTTGTAATTATCGCAAAAGTGTATTCTCAAGAAAAATAAAACATTGTATTTACTTGCATGGCTGCGTTGCTGATCAAAATCAAAGTTAACGTATACGCGAAAAGAGACCCTGTAATATGTAATATAAGTTACCATGTTCTGACCTACAACGAAAACACTTTGATGACGAGTTTCGGAATTTTGTACTGAGGGCTGTTCACACCGGCTGTTAGTGTTTTCGTTGACATTTCTTACATCCTTTCTTTACAGTTTTGCTACAACAAAAAAAAACATTTTTTTCATTTTCTTTTCATTAACAACCTTTTACTTTTATTCTTATTTTAATTTGGCCGGCCAAATAATAAATCCGAACTGGTGTATTAAAGATGATAAAATATACGGTTGCTAGACGTACTGATTTTATCAGTACAGTACTGATTTTTCAACTCTTGTACTGATTGTATTCATTTCTTCAATCAGTACGCTAATGTCCTGATTTTTAAAAATTTATACTGACTTGTACTAGGGATGGCAAAGTCGACTTCGACTTTCGACCAAAATCGACTTTTTACTCCTGAAAGTCGAATTTTAGTGATCGACTTTCAGTTTATGGAAGTCGACTGAAGTCGACTTTTCACTTTCGACTCTCGACTTTTCTTAATTTATTTGTATATAAAAACTGATCTTCTAACAAGGGCTAGGAGTGCTGCTTGGTCGTATTTAAAAAAATTGAAAAGTGTGGTAGAGAAATGAATTTTAATGACAGTACAACAACATTGTCAAATCATTTAAGAGCAGCGCATAAAATTACTATACGAAAACAAATTCCTCAAATTTGTTAATCATTTGTCTCCACAATCTTCAGTTAACAATGAGGTAAGATAAACATAGGTATTTATTTTAAAAATTTCATGCAAGAAAGTTTTTCAGCATGAGTTTATGTAAGTTTCTACAGACAGTTTTTGGTTCGAATTTGACCAATCCGTAACGTACAATATTTTAAGCACCGCTAAAAACGTTGCTGGTAGGATTCCAGTTAATATGCGACATTAGTCGAGTGGATAGTCCCAATCCACTAGCTGCCTGGGCTACTCCCATATTTATTCATGCTTATAAAGTGGCACTTATATTTCTACCAATACCCGCCAATTCTGCTCCATCGGAAAGGCCACATTTTTCAAAAAGTTGTCCGTAATTACCAAACATCGATTCAAAAATTTTTTAGATTTTTTTTGTGTGAAAATTTAAAAATTTTTAAATTATTTTTCAAAAATATAATTTTTAGAAACCCTCACAACCAACCTTTTCATGCTGTATAACTGGAACAATTTTCAAAATTTTTAAAAATCCTTTAGTGTCTGTTTTTTTTACCTAGCATTGAATTTCACTAAATTACAGATTATTCTAAAGACCAATAGTAAATCATGATATTTTTGGCATATTCTGACTCTTATATTTATAGCTAATATATGAGTTAAATGCAGAGTATACTTAATACATTTTATTTTTATTAAAAAAGTCGAAAAAAGGCGAACAAAGTCGACTTTTCTTCGTGGATCGGTCGACTTTTAAAGTCGACTGTACAGAGTCGATCGAAAAGTCGAAAGTCGACTTTCTAGTGAAGTCGAACAACCCTAATTTGTACTGAATTTTCTATTCAAACAATATACTTTAGTATTATCTTAAGGTTTTTACTTAACGTTGGAACTTCCTCAAACTGTACTGTAAAAAATAAGAAGAAAATAATTTAATTATAGTTGACATGTTTTAGATAATCTTTGCTATGCCCAAGAAATTAATACAACAAAAAGATCAATCGTTTTATGGGCATATCGCCGGGTCGTTACGTACCAGTTGCGATAATATGATGGAGCATAAATTATTTAAAAAGAAGGCTTAAATTTTTGTCGAGTGTTGTAAGTTATCTCGAAAATAACTCTCAGTTTAACAAAAATAAATTTCAATATTCGAATGGCTTTTGCCTATAACTTACACCTCCTTTTTCTCAATTTCCTCTTTTTGTAAAAGAGTTTTGCATACAAGACATAGAGTTAGATACTCTTTTTAGCGAATTCTTAGTCTTTCACAGTTTTTGCGTAGTTGAAAAATTATTTAAGCCATGGGGAAATATAGATAAGCTTCTTAAAAAGTGGTACTTTTTCCCAGTATGAGAGGATTTTAAGAAGAAGTTTGTTTCCTGGCGCAAAGAGAGAAACCGGCTTCTAATTAAAATTTTTGAACGTGAACTTCAAATTAAAAGTAATTTTAAAATGAAATGTATAGAATTTCTTGACTATTTAAACACAGAAAATAGGAATGATCTCATTATTGCTATTCAAAAAGTCACCAATATAAAATAATTTATTGGGTCCTGTGTGTAATGATGTGTACACTCATGTTAAAATGAATAACACTTTTATTTTTTATGAACTATATTTTATTTATATACCAAAATATTGTTAAAAACAAGAACTCAGGCGTTTTAAATTATTTTCTGTTACTTATGTACATTCATAATTTTGCTTTGAATAAAAATGTACTGATTTTTTAACATGAAAAAGTCTAATGTACTGGTTTCGCGCATAAAAAATCTGCCAACCCTAATAAAATATGAATTCCACTTCGATAAATTTATCTAAAAAAGCAGTGCAGACACCGATTGTGTTAAGTGGAACGTGAGTTTTCAAGTAGTTTTCAGCGAAAACTGGTTTTCATTTGATAGATGGACGAAAACACAAGTTTTAGGTCGAAAACCAGTTTTAGCAACGATAGCATGTTTTCGATGTCGCACAGTGCTTCCCTTCCATATGTAATGAGGCCAAAAACAGAATTATGGACGGATTTAAATGAAATTTCGCTTCTTAGTAAAATTGAGGACGCTAAATTCAAAAATGCAATTTGTTTTTGGATAACTTTCATGCTTTTACTGTAAATACAGTTGAAAATTTGGGTTCTTGCGGCTTTTACATAGGTATGTACATATTGTTCGTTCTATTTTCAAAAGTGAGATGTCAAATGAAAGGGCTTGGTCTGTAGATGTGCAATAGAGTTTTTTATTTTTGAAACGGGTTACCACCTGTTAAAAGTTTTATTAAAATTATTTAATAAGTTAAGTGAATTAGATATCACAGTATGGGTATCAATTGAAATGGTTTTGAAAATGATTTACTTCTAAATCGCGCGTAGAAGGGTTGCCGCATGTTTAAAAAATCTAATTCACTTAAATTAAGGGAATAAGGTAACTGAAATATATATGTGTATCAATATGAGTATCAGACAAATGAAAAAATTTGACATATTTAGCATGAAATAAGTAAAGATTAAAAACATTCCTGAGTTAATTTGAGAGTCCAGTAATTTAAAAGGAATGTAAGCAGACAATATATGTATTTGTAATAAAATAACAAATACGATGTCGTAAACCCATGTTTTGACGTAATTATTATTTTAGTTTAACTAAATTCGACTTTACAAACAGGGGGCAACATTATTCGTAATATTTTCAAGCTAAAACCTTCTTAAACCTCTTTCGTCTGACTCCCTTATGGTGATACCTATCTATTTCAATTACCTTATTCCTTTAATTCAAATGGAATTTGATTTTATAAACAGGTGGTAACCCTCTATTTGTAGTTGATGCACATTTTTATTGATACCCGTCTCTTAATTATTCATTTAACTCATAATAAAAATTTAATCTATTTTTTTAACCTTCTAATTTTTTAACAGGTGGCAACTCTTAAAAAAAATAGACCCATTGTCCACAGGTCAAGTTTTTTAATCTGACACTTCATTTTTGAAAATAGAACGAATCGTGCACTGACAAAAAATGAAAAAATTATTTCATGCATTAACAAGAAACGCATTACTTCAGAAGTGCAAATAATGAGCAGGTTTTTATTTCTTCTTTGGAAAGCTAAAAACTCGTACTATTTAATAAAATAATAAAAAATTACCTATTTTTATATATATTTTTTATTCATTTCATTAAAATTTAGCATTTTTTGAAATTTTGTTTAAAAAAGTTGCTTTTTTTTGGAATACCGCAGGGACACCCTGTGTTTAATTTTATTCCTGTAATTCTCTACTATCTATATGGAAATAAAAAACGTCAAACAAACATTTTATTTTTAACATTTTTTTCCGGGAGGAACTTACGCATGGCTAGGCTCTTATTAAAATTCTTAGCATAAAATATGTCAACTTTAGTGGCTCCCTGGTGGCATACAAATTATTTACCAGGGAAATTTATGTTTAATTCTTTTTAGTGGATAAATTGCCTTTACAAAAATACCAAACACGTTCACATTGCAGATAACGAATTTTTCGATTTTTTTCCCACTTAGGCGGCACTGTGTGTCGGGCAGAACATGGTATTACGTAAAAATGTGTTAAAATAGTTCTTGTTTTCTTTGCTTCCACTTACGTTAAGAAGTATAAATACATACGTTCCTGAACTGAACAAAAATTTTTCTTTGATCTTTAATGATTATTGTTTTGTTTGTTTGAATATACATACAGTGAAACCCGTTTAAGTACCCCCCCGCTTAAGTAACCAACATTTTTGGGCAATGTGAATTTTTGAATGTAACCTGAAGAAAATCCCTCTCTTAAGTACCTCCCCGCTTATTTACTCAACCCGCCTAAGTACCTCAATTTTTCGTACCCCATTTACCATTTTACCTATACTTTTTCCCTTTTAAGTGCTCTTTTAAAATTCCTTAAAATATCTACATATTTTGAATCTCAGTGGCAGCGTTACACACCTTCGACAAAAAAAATAATAAAAAATCAACGGTAATTTTCAGCCACTTGAAACTTTCACATTATTACACTAAAATTGAATGGGCTATAAAACTGTACACTCAGAAAACACATCTGAGAAAAAAAATTTTAATTTTGATGATTTTTTTTCTTTAAGTTTTCTATAAAATCTTAAGCTTAGGTTAACATGATATTTTTTAGAGAATTATTATTTGTATTTTAATTGAAAAATCTTAAATAAATACGTATACTTCATTAAATGTTTATATTTTATTCAAGGATTTATTTAAGTTAACAAAATCAATAATTATGTTCGCTTAAGTACCCGCATCGAGGTACAGGTAGAGGCTTACAAGTAGCATCAAAAAACGTAAATATCATAATTAGAACGTGTTACATCTTGCACAACTTCTTGAAGTTGGAAAACGACGGAGTCTAATGGTTGGTTGCAAGATTCAAGAGAAGATATGAGTGCTAGAAGTCAGCCAAGCTACACCACAAGAGTCTGCAAAAATTTTGTCAATGCATCCGCTATTAGAAATGCAATAGCTTGAAGTTTCCGTAAGCACAAATTTTACAAGTATCCTATAAACATTAATCTCTTTCCGAAAACAATAATAAATAATAAGAGTTTCTTTTACTATAAACTATTTTTTAATACATTTTGTTTCATTAATTCTACTTGCTAACTACATATAAAAACCTATTAATCTAATAACTATAAAAAAAATCATCGGCCGCTGTGGTGTAGTGGTAAGCAGGGCGCGCTTTCACTCATCAACACCTGTGTTCAAGCCCTGGTCAAAGCAACATCGCAAAAAATATAGAAAACGGTTTTTTCTTAACAGTGGTCGTCCCTCGGCGGGCAATGGCACACCTCCGAGCGTATTTCTGCCATGAAAAACAGATTCTCATAAAAATACAATCGCCGTTCGGAGTCGGCGTAAAACTGTAGGTCCCTCCGATTTGTGTGACAACATCAAGGCGCTCGCCACAAGTCGGAGGAGAGCCTCGGCCAAACACTAACATATGTGTACGCGCCAATCTATTATTATTATTATTATTATAAAAAAAATCAGTCAATTCAATTAATTTCACTTAATAAAAAAAATTAATTAATTTTAACAATCACTTGTCGTAATAAGTGTAAATCAACCCAACATCGACAAGTTTGAACCACAAATTTTTTTATTATTAAATTTAAGTTTTTTTTTGTTGTACAGTCTATTATTCAGCAGAAACTGTTTAAATGCAAAAAGTTATAGTTATCACGACGAGTATATGTACACTTATTTTCAAATCTTATCTATTTCATTAAATTTAAAAACTCTTTTTAGGAGTCATTTTGATCCCTTATGGCAGTAACAATTTCATTTGATAACACATTTGTATCATCCACAACACTCCTCAACATCTCTGTGTGTTCCTGCATGATTCCGATCACTTCTCCCGAATGAATCCTTTTTCTTCCAGAAGAAGTAGATGCAGAAGAATCAAGATGGTGATGGTACTTTTGATCATGTTGCTACTACCGACTGGCTGGATTCATTTATTATTGAGTCCTACATTTCGTCTTGAAATTTCCAAAAAAAAAAAAAAACATTTTCGAAGGGCGCCCCAATGTACATATGTGTGCATTAGAGGGCTGCATGAATTCATTCAAACTTCTAGCCAAACAGAGTACAGTAGATTTGAATATTTTACTTCACATGCAAAACACTCAGCTTTTGGAATTTTGTAAGTTATGAATATACATTTTGTTTTATATTTTCTACCTTCAAATGGAAGAATGTGAATGAATGAATAGAAAACATTCAAATCATCCAAACTCATTTCGGTAAAAGTTTTTTTCTACAAACAAGTTTTTTCGTATATAATAGGAGCGCAGCAATACATACATACATACATATGTATGTTTTACATATGTGCATAGAAAAAATATTTTTGGATATTCATACAAAAAATTGTCATTTATTTCAATTCAATTTATTTTCACTTTGTTCGAATGTTGTAATGTCGACACAAATATCAGAACAGCTATTCACTCAAATTCAAAAAAAATTTAAGCCAAAATCATTCATTCGTTTTATATATGAATAATTTATAAGCCGTTTTGAATGCATTCATGCAGCCCTCTAGTGCGCATGCACATAAACACATTTTTTTTGTACCTGCGTTTGAAAATATATTAAGGGAGTTTAAGATTTGTAGCAGTTTAGATGTTTTTTATCCCATTTGGCCAGAATGCGTGGTTTGGTTGAAGTAAAGTGTGCCAGATAGTTTTGACGAATATTTTAAACTATGCTGTGACAGAACTGTTTGAAAGTGAGCTGTCAAATAAACAGAACAGAAAAACCAAAAAAAAATATTTTTCAGCTATTCAGCAGGTTTACTCTTGATATTAGTACAGTAAAGCCAAGCGGCAAAAGTAAAAAAATGCTTTCCTAGCACGGCAACAGAAGTTTTTTAGTGTATTTTTTACTTTTTCAAACACTGGTTAGTACTACATTAGAGTTTAGTTTTATTTGCCAAAAGGTTAAATTTATTTGCCAAAAGATTAAATTTATTTGCCAAAAGATTAATTTTACTTGCCTAAATATTAAATTTATTTGCCAAAAGATTAAATTTATTTGCCAAAAGATTAATTTTATTTGCCAAAAGTTGAACTTAATGCGTCAATGCTATAAATAAAAATACTGGCCTTTGTTTATTTTTCGCTGTTTTTCTGTATGTATAAATTTTTGTTTTGACAGTAGCAAACGCAACTTCTACCATTCCAACAGTAAAGAGCTGTCAAATAAAGCTGCATTTCCATACTGAAATTTGCAAATGCAGTTGAAATTCACGATATTTTCTTTCATTTATATCTGCATTTAGAATAGGATAATGCACGAGTTAATGGAACTAAAGCCTCTTTATGCTGATAATCCTTATTGTCTGTCTTCCCTATAAAATGTCCCACCAGTCAAAATGGAATGGCCCGTATGTGAATATGTATGTACAATGAAAGTAAAATGGTACACGAAGAGTACATTACTCATTCATACCTATGCATATAAAGGTATGTGTATGTATGTATATACAAAAACAAATTCATATAAATCTTACCTGCGAAGATAAAAAAAAAAACAGATTCTACCAAGTCATTTGCGCTGAAAACGTCAATCTCTTCGTCTCGTCAATTGTTGCACGCGCAAATCGCACATCGCATTGACTGCAAATCAGTGCAAATTCACATCAAATTGTCTTCCACGCATTGGCATTTGAATAGTAGTATTTTTTATGGCGTTTTCTTTTTACCGAGAAATGTTGCCTTGTCATTATACTAAGAAGAGGGCAATGAAAAGGCCACACTTTTGAAGAAAATAAAACGTCATTAGAATCAATGCTTTTCGATATGCCGCTTTCAGTATATCAAAGTGAGAAAGTGACAGATTTCAAGTGATTTAAACCGCGTTAACAACGAAAACCAGAGGGCATCAGTCAATCACATGTTCTTAAGTAAATAAAACCTATTTATAACTTGGAAAAATACCAACTTCTACGTGATCGTTAATTTGGATAGATCGAAATTTTTCGTAATCAGATGCAGCCGGTCGTTGTGTTACATGTGTCAGTATCTGTTAACTTTAGATAGAGTATTTATAGTATATTGCAATCGTTGACACTTTTGTTTAGTGAGATTCGTTGGAACGTTCAGATACAAGGTGCATTGCTGGTCTAAGAGCAGTGGTATGTGGCCATTCAAAAATTAATGTAACAAGCTTCTGCGCGATGGTTCCGATTTGAATACAAGAATAAGTGCCGTCTCACACGCTCCGCTTTCCGGTTTATCATCACAAAATATATGTAACCAGACACAGGCTTTAAAAGGCGTTCGCACGAGGCGATTTTGCGTTCAACTCACGCAGGGTTGCACGAAAAAAAGTTGGATGGCTAAATGTTGGCTGGAGACCAACTTTGTTGAAAGCGATTAGCTGAAAGGCCATTCAACCAAAAGTAGAATGCAAAGGTGAACAATGCAAACGCCTTTTTATGGCGAATATTTTGATATTTTTTTATATTGTAATATTTTTAGCAATTCAATTTTTTTTTCGTTCAATCCTACGTGAGTTGAACGCAAAAGTTGCCTGAAAAATCGCCTCGTGCGAAAGCCCTATTACATACACTGCGCCGTCAAAACGGCTGCTGGATAGCCGGAAACCGGAGCATGTGAAACGGCACTTATTATATTATTTCTATTTTCGATGTTTCGACGGCAATCCAGTTTAATAAATCGAATGTATACAAATAAAATTTTTTATTAACCGACTTAAAAAAAGGAAGAGGTTATCAATTCGTTTAATTTTTTTCATGTCTGTTACCGCATAACTTTGAACCACGTTAATCGATTTCGATTATTTTTCTATCGGAAAGGTGGTACCTCGAGGGTGGACCCATACCAATTTGCTTTATACCCGATCATTATTATTTATTTATGTATTTATTTATTTAGCTATTTATCTATGTTAAAAAATATCTTTTGCTGTTGTATACGTTCCGAAGACAGAGTTATCCCATTGGAAAAATGCAATGTATAGTAATCGAAATAATAATCAGTAAAACAACCCTTTTCACATTCGAAAATGCATTTTTTCCCCCAGGGCGATGTCCTAAGTAAAGTGGGGCATTCAATTTTGCATTACCTAGTATCGAGAAATGAATGTGTTTTAATATGAAATTTTTGGAACTTTTTGAATACATTAGAATGCTGATATAGTTAGCAGTAATATTATCGAGAACGCATAAGAAATATATTATATCATTTATCACGGATGTAATGCATTACTACTTTTCCGACTGGGATAATTCACAATTTATCACATTCTGCACTAAAATATCCCACCTTTCACAATGGTATGGCCCATAACTAAAACAACTTCTAAAAGAAGCTCGCTATTTTGATTCAGAATCATTGATATATTTTTTCAAACCCTTGGTAAACCCGATATGTTCTAAATTCAGTATTTTACTTATTTATCTACCATTTAAAAGTTTGTTTTTATTGACTATTAGTTTTCAGCTAGCATTTAGTATAAGAAAAATCTTGTTAAATCTTCGATATATTATTCTAAAACAAGGCGCGTATTCGCAGCGATCTACCAATCGTAGAGACAAATTATACATCAAATTAAAGTACTCGATCTGAAACTTTGCACAAACTTTTCAGATTTAATTGCTTTTGTTATTTTATGGCCTTATAATAATTATATTCAACAATTTTTATTGAGCTCGAGGCCGTTTTTTAATGAAAAGTTATTGTGGAAAAGCAACAATAAATTAAAAAAATGGTAGAAGTGACAGCTATTTCGAAATCACCAAATTTCCTCATCAGACTTCTTTCAGTAGGATTCAAACCGACGATCCCACTGACTCAGCCAGTTGCCTACGCACTGTGCTAAGTTCGCCTTGTTAATTCTTGTTGCTTATTTCCACTATTTTACTTGCTAAGCCAACTACAATCAAGCGCAGCTATTCCGCTGTAATTCACTTGATCGTGTGGTTGTTGGTATTGTTGGTTTTTGTTAATATTTTTCTATTATTAGAATGTTTAACTTTTAGGTGTGCTCATCCTTAAGTTATTTGTTTTTGTTATTTTATGGCCTTATAACAATTATATTCAACAATTTTTATTGAGCTCGAGGCCGTTTTTTAATGAAAACTTGTTGTTGAAAAGCAACAATAATTTGAAAAAATGGTAGAAGTGATAGCTATTTCGGAAATTACCACATTTCCTAATCAGATTTCTTTCAGTAGGATTCGTACCGACGATCCCACTGACTCGGCCAGTTGCCTACGCACTGTGCTAAGTTTGCCTTGTTAATTCTTGTTGCTTATTTCCACTATTTCACTTGCTAAGCCAACTACAATCAAGCGCAGCTATTCCGCTGCAATTCACTTGATCGTGTGGTTGTTGGTATTGTTGGTTTTTGTTAATATTTTTCCATTATTAGAATGTTAAACTTTTAGGTGTGCGCATCCTTAAGTTATTTGTTTTTGTTATTTTATAGCCTTATAACAATTATATTCAACAATTTTTATTGAGCTCGAGGCCGTTTTTTAATGCAAAATTATTGTGGAAAAGCAACAATAATTTGAAAAAATGGTAGAAGCACTGTGCTAAGTTCGTTTTCAGATTTAAGATTTATTGAACTACTTTCGAAATATTTGCGTCGAAAGATTTTAAAATTTTTACATTGCGCAAAGCATTGCTACGTTCATTTCGATAGGCTCAGCGGGATTTAAGAAAATGAAAAATTGTTCCATTTGTTCGCTTTCGTCCCTGTTTTTGTTTCATATCGAGCAAAGCATTGCTACGTTCGTGCGAATGTAGGCAGCGATACAACGGAAGATCTGCAAAACAAAACTTAGGTTGTTCCAGTACACTAGAACATAGCAAGAAATAGTATGAAATTACAGGAAGTTGTTCCCGTACGCAAGAATTTCTCTCACTGGGAACACTTTTGAGCGAGTAAGAGAGCAACTCTTCCCAGTCAGAAGTTACAGGAGTTTGCCCAAAGTTTTTCTTCCTGCAAGTTCATGAAAAGTGTCAAACGATAGGCAGGGTTGCATTTGTAAACAAACACAGAACGCGGTGCGATCAAAGATGGAAGTAACCAACGAAACATTTGAATATGTACGCAATTATTCTTAATTGTATAGTTTTTAATAATTATGCGACAAATATGGTTCTATATGTATTATAAATCTATACAGTATCGGTCATATCTATAGCACGCCATTTCAAAGTGATATTGTGTGCCAATTATCTTTATTTATTTATTTTTAAGAATTTTCAATTAAAATACAGTCCTTTCTCTAATAAACCCCATATAAACCAAAGTTTAATAATTTGTAGAAAACTTCAAAAAAGTGCAACAAATTTTCATCTAAGTTTCAAACTTTTTTCTCGGAAATGTTAGAATTTTTTCGAGTACACAGTTTTTTAGCCACTGCAATTTTAGTCTGATAATGTGCAAATATCAAGCGGCTACGAATTACCGTTAATTTTTTAGAATTTTTTTTGTCGTATTGGCTTCCATATAATGAATAAACTCAATTTATTTGTATATGGAAGAAATCCGCAACACCTTTGGCGAACAAAATTCTAAAAGATCAACGGTAACTTTTAGCGACTTGAAACTTGCACATTATCAGACTAAAATTGGTTGGGCTATAAAACTGTGTATTCAGAAAAATTCAAACACTTCTGAGAAAAAAGTTTGAAATTTAGGTGAAAATTTGTTGCACTTTTTTGAAGTTTTCTACAAATTGTTAAACTTGTTTTTATATAGGGTTTGTTAGAGAAAGAACTGTATTTTAATTGAAAATTCTCAAAAATAAATAAATAAACATAAGTTGCACACAATATCACTTTGAAATGGCGTGCTATAGATATGACCGATACTGTATATCTATGCATAATCGCACAGAGACAATTTATAAGAAAAATCTTGTTAAATCTTCTATATATTATTCTAAATCAAGGCGCTTATTCCCAGCGATCTACAAATCGTGGAGACAAATTAAACACCAAATTAAAGTGCTCGATCTGAAACTTTCCACAAACATTTCGGATTTAGGAATCATTTGATATACATACATATTTTCGCGGAAAGTGTTTTAAAGTTTACATTGAGCAATTTTAAAATGTAAAACTGAATCTCACGCACACATTATCATTTTCAATTTCCAACAACAACAATTTTCAACAATTTCATTTCTTTATTTTTAATTTTGTATAATCGTAAAATGCTGGAAAACTTAAAGAAAACTCCTGGCGGACGAACTGGAATACGGTAAAGTATTTTAAACTCTCCATATACATGCATTTCAGAGAATATTATTTGGGTTTTTTCCTCCGGGTTAGAGAAGAGCGAGAACTCTCGCCAGACTTAAATATTAAGACAAGTGCCGCAAGAGGTTATTTTTTGAGATCTAGTCGATTGGGTATTTGAACCTCAGCCTGGTGTAATTAAACCACTTGAAGGATCGATTAATTTCGTGTCAATTCAAAATTATTGTAGCGTTAGCAATAACAATACATAAATAAGTCTCAAGGTCAAACCCTAGCAAGTGGATTGCTTTACGCATGGCCAGCTATGGATACGTATTTAGTAGAGTATGATCTTGCCAAAATACCAAAGTTAAAGTTAACTACCAAAATCAATGCATTAGGTTTATAACTGTTAAAAAGGAAAAGAAGCTTCCTTTTTAAATTTATTATATTCATAGATTAAATATATGACCCATTCCATCTTAAATCATGCAAGCCGACTGCACCTATCTCTCCGAATCCCTTGAAATTTTAGTATAATATTCTACTCGGAAAATAAGCGCACATGTATTTTTTTATTTGCCGATATCATCAAAATTGCATGTTTTATGCACTTTTGAAAAATCACTCATTAAATTTCCATTCTCAGAAATTGAAATTTTTTTCTTATTCGTATTTTTACAGGCATTTGAAAATAATTATACATATTTTCGTTGCTATGGGTGACGTTCTTTCGATCTGCCGCTTTTATTTTTTTACAAAAAAAATAATTATGACATTACATTTTTCATGAAAAATTAAAAATGCTTTTTTTCCATCTTTTTTTGGCAAAAGTTTTTTTTTTTTGAAGATACCTGGCCTCAATACCTATATTTTGTATTTTGGTGTATATGGCATTTACAAAAAGTGTTATAACAGTTTTTATAGATAACGAGCCAATGCCCGCTTGCTTCGCGGCGCCTAATAAGAACTTTTGCGTGGGCCAATGCAAAAACAGCGTTAGAATAAACGCTATGTAAAGTAAAAAAATTTAAACGACAAAAGAGCAGAATCCTCCTCATACATAGGCATACGATGCGTAAGCTAACAAAAGTCCTTATAAGGAAACCCAAGATCGCAGGAGGGCGTTTTCTGTTATAGTAGGGCCAAGAATCCTCGCTACCCAACAGGATGAAGAGTTTTCCCGTACATCGTCTAAATGAGTCGTGTGATATCTTGAATATCGTTTAAATGAAGCCATTGATATACCTATCGTGTTCCTTCTTGGACGAATGTGGTCGAATCTTTCCTTGTCGATTCACCACTTTTACAATTCGTCTTAATATTTATGAACTGGTTTCTTTGAGTCTTACTGCTGCAATAACGGCCGCCCCGATCAATTTCGTTAATCGGAGGTAAATGCAAGATCGCATTGAGGGTGTATGAGGGCGTCAGAAAAAGGTGCGCTTACACAATTTCATTTAGCCATCTGAAAACTAAATTGGTATAAAATAAACATAGGGCCAAAGCAGATCAAACACTTGGGGTTTCTATATATTGCGGCTGCAGCGCCATCCTTTTCTGCAAAACCATTGCTTATCATGAGATGGATACGCATTATGAATTTCAGCCAGGTTGTTTAAAAAATACGGATTTTATACGACCTACAGCGGGTCCATTTTTAGCAAACGAATTCATCATACAGGTGGCTCACATTGCGAATTTGAACGAAATCGGTGAATAAATAAATATACTTATAAATGACTCGACTCCAGAGCCACCAAGCGAGTTTACTAGTGATTAGTTCATAGGTAATATGTGAAAGGTATAACTTCCGACAATTTGACTGAATTCTATCCAGTGCTTTTAGAGTTTAGTCCGAAGAATAAAAACAGGTACAATTTTATGTATATATGTAGGTATGTATATAGATAGGACACAACGAGATTTACAAAAATTCAAATTTCAAACTTTCCCAAAAATTAAAAAAGAAAATAATAATTGCTCAATGCGATTTAGAAATCTGAGAGAAAATGGTTCCCATTCGAATGATGCTTGCCTATCTATATCTAGGACGTTAGCATAAGCGCTTCAATAAATGATCATACAATATAGGAAAACTATAGAAAAGTTACAACAACAATAACTTAACCCTTAAAATATCGTTCAAAATGTTCCTTTTTTAAATTTTGGATTATTTCTCCCATTCCACTAGAAAACACTATATTTAATACACCATTAGCATTGTTTCTGAAAGATTTCTCTTTATTTTCACCCCTATTGCGAGTGTCGACTGGCAGTAGAATAGAAATTTGTCGATCGAGTCGATTATCTTTTATTTTGCTATTGTGTAACTTGATCGATAAAAATTTGTACTATTGTGAATGGTTGAGTGAATTGTAAACAGCTGTTTGTTTGTTTACATTTGTTTCTTTAGTGTTTCATTTACATCATTTTTTAAATAATTGCTTTTGTTATGAAATTAAAAAAATGGATACAGTTGAAATATGGTTTAGTGATGAGGAAGATAATGTGAAAGCTAATAAACTCTACTAGAGTTGGCTAAAGCAAGGAGGAAATTGTGAAATTCGTCGAATTCCTTGGAGTTGGAAGATGGAGTGTATGTGCATATGTGAATTTTATGAAAAGTAGTTGCGTTCAAGATGCTTCACGGTTTGCAAGATTTTCAAGAAAAGCTGTTTTCGCCATTATTAAACTGTATGGAAGGAGGCCACAGCTTCCTGTAAAAACCCGCATATCGTGAAGCATCTGAAACGCAACTAGTTGGGTAGTTGTGTCCAAATGCGTGACCCGATTTCAAAAACTTTAACATACACGTGTAGTGAAATAAATAAGCTTTAATTTAAAATAAAGATTTCAAATTTCCGAGCACTAGTTAGTTAATAAATTATGCAGATTTTTGTAAATTTTAATGTTGGTGTTAATGGTGGTTAATTAATCCTGGTTCTCCTGTATCAGCTCGACCAACCGCGCATGTTGCCTTTTATTATTAACACTTTTTGATCTGTAATTTAGACACATACATATATGCTAAAATTTTTTATAACTTACAATTCAATTAACTTACTTTTTATCCATTATACTTGTATAAATTTCGTAAACGAAAACTCCAGCGACTCAGGAATAGCAATAGAAAGACGAGCGATTAAAAACTATTCGCAGTCGCTTATTGAGCGACTAGTCGACACTCATAATAGCATCGATAATCGATAATCGCTTAATAGTCGATTATCTAATGCCAGTCGACACTCGCAATAGGGGTGTTTATCTTAAGACTCGATTCTTCGGACATTGGATGCTGTTCCCGAGTGGCCAGATTGGAAAAAGAAAAGCTACCTTTAAACTCTAATAACTCGTAAACTATCAGCTTTCACAAAAAAATTTATATAACAAAAATGGTTATACTGGTCGATATCTTTACGAAAGTGCAGCATTTAACCCTTTAATGCAGAGTCTGTCATATATGAAACGCTTTTTAACCCTTTCAAGGCAGAGGAAAAATTGTTCTCAATATGTTTTCAACGTACTTTTTATTTATTTTTATTTTTATTTTTAATATTTTTATTTTTTTATTTTATTTTTTTTATTTCTACGATTAATATCTACGTCAACATGAGAAAAAGCACGTTCAAAAGCATATTGAGAACCTTTTTCCTCTGCCTTGAAATGCTGCATTCCATTATCTCTTTTCTAAGCGAAGACCTACGATTTTGAAAAAAAATCGTGTTTTGCCTATAGTGCGTCGCCTGTGGGCATTCTTTCATATATGTATGTATGTGCCATTTCTACCGTTATATATTTTTTGTCTACTCGGTTATTCCCTGTGGAATTCATGCTTTATTTAAATTTAAAAAATTAAATTACCATACCATTGTAATTAATTAGTGTGTAGTCCAGTTTTGTTTTGTAGAAGCTTCGTTAGTATACACTTCAGTTTTTACACATGAATATATCTGCATATTTATATATTTACGCGTATCTATTTACATTTATTTATGTACAAGTCAACAAAACCTTATTACTTATAAAGCGATTTTTAATCTTCGTTGCTTAACACACATTTTTTCAATTACTTCTTGTGTTGTAATCGGCACATCATTATTTACCGCTAACATCGTTAAACCATTCAGCCGCTCCTTAATTGTATAAAAAGAAGGGACAAATAAGAGAGCATATTCAACAATTGAGTAGTCCACTTGCAAAGTGCGCTATGTAAATTTTTTTTAGATTTCTAGTTTTTGGTGTGGTTCATGTCCACTAACAGCAGAGTGAAAAATTGTTCTATATTCTGAAAAAAATCGCATGAAATGTTAACTACTCTTGCTAAAGTCGCTATAATACTTATTTATACACTTTCAAATGTCTCCTCTTCGTATGAACATAGAAAACTGCAAAAAAACGTGGTAGTTTCGGTGCCTAGTGGAAGAGGTCGCAAAAAAGAAGCAAACCAATCTTCCTAGAGGAGAGAACGCTAAAAGCTAAAAAAAGCTAGCTATGCAATATTAAATTTTTAAATATAAAATTTGCAAATCTGCCATACTGAAATTTTATTTCTTTAATGGTATTAAGCTCTCATTTATCCAAATTTTCAGGTAATAAGAAAAGATTCAGTTCGGATGTTACTTGTTGTCGTAGACGTTTTTTTTTTTAATTTATGGTTTACTTTTATGAAATCACATAACGCTATTTGCAAGTGGACTACTCATATATTCATTAAAAGATAATTTGTCATCCGTCTGAAAAAAAAAAATTTAAATCAGAAGGATAAAATAGTATTGTGTTATTAATTCAAAAGTAAATAGTTGTAGTTCAATGACGAACGGGGGGGATCTATCCCCCCATATCCCCCCTGGCTACGCCACTGTATAGATATACATTATTCTTCCACTGTATAAGAACATTAGGAATATCCCGACCCCAGGACCTCCTATCGTGTAATTTTTTAGTCCAAATATTCCTTTTCAATTGGTTAAGAAATGTTCCAAATATGAGCCAAATATGCAAATAAATGCAGTTTTTAGAATTATCCCGACCCCAGCGCCACCTAGCGATTAAATGTTTAGTCGAAATATTTCCCTTCAAGGTACTGACATATGTTCCAAATATAAACGAAATCGGTCCAGCCGTTTGGTAGTTTAGTGACATACAATATACGGAAAACTCTACAAAATTGTGAAATAGTGAGGTCTCAGCTTTCTCAATTTTTTGGCAACAACAACAAAAAGTTTTGAATTTTGCTATCAAAAAAGCTTCCACACAGAAGATCCAAAAAAGCCTTTTTATCGGTTCAGTCGTTTGGTCGGGCATCGCGGTTATACGAAAGACATTTCATTTTTATATATATATAGACTAGCCAATGCCCGCTTGCTTCGCGGCGCCTAATAAGAACTTTTGCGTGGGCCAATGCAAAAATAGCGTTTAGAAGAAAAAACGGTATGTAAGGTAAAAAAAAATATAACGACTAAAGAGCAGAATCCCCTCATAAATAGGCCAAAAATAGTAGCGCTTTGATGACACATGGAATACTAATCCCTTTCGATGTCATGAGCTTTGCCGATGGTCTTATTTCGGCCTGTGAAATCTGTACCAAGCGTGTATAATCTCCTTTGATGTTGCAACTACACCATTGGTCCGATGCGGAAGCCAATAAAAGTCCTTATAAGGAATCCTAAAGGAACAGATGAGCGTTTTCTGTTATAAGAGGGCCAAGAATCCTCGCTGCCCCACAGGATGAAAAGTTTTCCCGTAGATTGGCTAAATGAGTAGTGTGATCTCTTGAATATCGTTCAAATGAAGCCATTGATATACCAACCGTGTTCTATCTTGGACCGATGTGGTCGAATCTTTCTTTGTCAAT
Organism: Rhagoletis pomonella; assembly: GCF_013731165.1. Classification (NCBI taxonomy): domain Eukaryota; kingdom Metazoa; phylum Arthropoda; class Insecta; order Diptera; family Tephritidae; genus Rhagoletis; species Rhagoletis pomonella. The sequence goes on from NW_023458571.1 coordinate 4,623,145, forward strand.
TCGCCTCTTTTACAATTCGTCTTAATAACGGGTGATTTTTTTGAGGTTAGGATTTTCATGCATTAGTATTTGACAGATCACGTGGGATTTCAGACATGGTGTCAAAGAGAAAGATGCTCAGTATGCTTTGACATTTCATCATGAATAGACTTACTAACGAGCAACGCTTGCAAATCATTGAATTTTATTACCAAAATCAGTGTTCGGTTCGAAATGTGTTTCGCGCTTTACGTCCGATTTATGGTCTTCAGCGATGAGGCTCATTTCTGGTTGAATGGCTTCGTAAATAAGCAAAATTGCCGCATTTGGAGTGAAGAGCAACCAGAAGCCGTTCAAGAACTGCCCATGCATCCCGAAAAATGCACTGTTTGGTGTGGTTTGTACGCTGGTGGAATCATTGGACCGTATTTTTTCAAAGATGCTGTTGGACGCAACGTTACGGTGAATGGCGATCGCTATCGTTCGATGCTAACAAACTTTTTGTTGCCAAAAATGGAAGAACTGAACTTGGTTGACATGTGGTTCCAACAAGATGGCGCTACATGCCACACAGCTCGCGATTCTATGGCCATTTTGAGGGAAAACTTCGGAGAACAATTCATCTCAAGAAATGGACCGGTAAGTTGGCCACCAAGATCATGCGATTTGACGCCTTTAGACTATTTTTTGTGGGGCTACGTCAAGTCTAAAGTCTACAGAAATAAGCCAGCAACTATTCCAGCTTTGGAAGACAACATTTCCGAAGAAATTCGGGCTATTCCGGCCGAAATGCTCGAAAAAGTTGCCCAAAATTGGACTTTCCGAATGGACCACCTAAGACGCAGCCGCGGTCAACATTTAAATGAAATTATCTTCAAAAAGTAAATGTCATGGACCAATCTAACGTTTCAAATAAAGAACCGATGAGATTTTGAAAATTTTATGCGTTTTTTTTTAAAAAAAAGTTATCAAGCTCTTAAAAAATCACCCGTTATTTATGAACTGGTTTCTTTGAGCCTCACTTCTGCAATAACGCCCGCACCGAGCGATTTCGTTAATCACAGGTAAATGCAAGATTGCAGTAATGGTGTATGAGGGCGTTAGATAAAGGTGCGCGTAGACAATTTCATTTAGCCTTCTGAAAAGTAAATTAATATAAAACAAGTAAGAAAGTCTAAGTTCGGGCGGAGCCGAACATTAAATACCCGGCGCAAATACTAAATATATGATGTTCACCTTTCCGAAAGCTACCGCTACATGGTAAGCCAGGGTGTATCAATTTTGAGTAAATTAGCGTCCTTAAGTTTCAAAATATTGACGTTTCAAGCATTTCTAAAATTTACCGTTATATGAAAAGCCATAATTTTAGTCCGATTTCAATCATTTTCATAGTTTTGCTTTTATGTAGCAAGCACAATAAAAATACCGAGTTTGGTACAAATTAGTAGAACGGTTACCGAGATACATATATGTGATCATAAGTGGGCGGTGCCACGCCCATTTTTCAAAATTTTATTATAGACGTATTTTCTGGTAAGGAATTGTTGCAAGCATCAATTATGAATAAATTGGCTTTAATATTTATTGATTTATCGAAGATTTCGTGTTTCTCCAAATTACCGTTATATGAGATGTGGGCGTGGTTATTGTCCGATTTTAAAAATTTTCGGCCATTTGGTATCCTGTACCAAGGCCAATAACTATGCGAAGTTTGGAAGAAATCGGTGCAGCGGTTGCCAATATATACACATGTAACCATAAGTGGGCGTGGCTACGCCCATTTTTCAAAAATTTATAACATTCTTATTTTTCGTCTAAAAATTATTGTAAATATCAATTTTGAGTTAATAATCTTCAGTAGTTACTAAAATATCGCAGTTTTCGTATTTCTGAAAATTACCGTTATATGGGAGGTAGGCGTGGTTATTGTCCGATTTTGCCCATTTTCAATACCATCCGTCCTACGCCCGAAAGAAGTACACGTACCAAGTTTCGTTAAGATATCTCAATTTTTACTCGAGTTATCGTGTGCACAGACGGACGGACAGACGGACGGACGGACGGACAGACAGTCACCGCTTAACCGATTTCTCTGTTCATCCTGATCATTTATGTGTACATTTGTCTATATCTATCTCGATTCGTTTTGCCTGTTACAAACAACCGTTATGTGAACAAAGTTATAATACCCTTGTGCACAAGTGCGCTCGGGTATAAAAACTCATAAATGACTTATTTGACGACTCACTTCCTTCCATCGTTGCGTCCTGCGCGTACTTCTCGCAAATCGCAGCCATTAATTTGCTTTTCTCGCTTCTTCTGGGCATTAGAAACTTTCTAAAGCTGTTTTAATAATTTTGATTTTGTCAAATATAATTGTTAAAATATTGTACAATAGCACACGAAAAAGTATGGGATGCTCACAAGTTTCATTTTACAACTGTTCTAAAAAAATAGTACAAAAGAGCAAATATGACAAATAGCACGGCTTGTGAACTCCCTAAGTATGTTCAGTTATACTTGATAGGATAAAGTTATACAGCTATAAGTGGGCGCTATCACGCCCATTTTCAAAAATTCAATAATAATCTTATTTTAAGAGATTATTGTGAGTATTATTTGAGGGCGATTAATTGAGTAAATTAGCGCCCTTAAATTTTGAGTTATCGAAATTTCAAGCATTTCTGTAATTTACCGTTATATGAAAAGTAGGCGTCATTTTAGTCCGATTTCAATAATTTTCAATGTTTTGTGGCAAGCACAATAACCGTACCGAGTTACAAATTGGTAGAACGGTTACCGAGATAAATATATGTGATCATAAGTGGGCGGTGCCACGCCCATTTTCCAAAATTTGATCATAAACGTATTTCTTGGTAAAGAATTGCTGCAAGCATCGATTTTGAATAAATTAGCTTTAATATTTACTGATTTATCGAGGATTTCGTATTTCTCGATATTACCGTTATATGGGATGTGGGCGTGGTTATTGTCCGATATTAAAAATTTTCGGTCATTTGGTATGCTGTACTGGTATGCTAAGTTTGGAAGAAATTGGTGCAGCGGTTACCAAGATATACACATGTAACCATAAGTAGGCGTGGCTACGCCCATTTGCCAAAATTTTTTAATATTCTTATTTTTCGTCTAAAACTCATTGTAAATATAAATTTTGAGTGAATTATCTTCAGTAGTTACTAAAATATCGCAGTTTTCGTATTTCTGAAAATTACCGTTATATGGGAGGTAGGCGTGGTTATTGTCCTATTTTGCCCATTTTCAATACCATCCGTCCTACGCCCGAAAGAAGTGCACGCACCAAGTTTCGTTAAGATATCTCAATTTTTACTCGAGTTATCGTGTGCACAGACGGACGGACAGACGGACGGACGGACGGACAGACAGTCACCGCTTAATCGATTTCTTTTTTCATTCTGATCATTTATGTATACATTTGTCTATATTTATCTCGATTCGTTTTGCCTGTTACAAATAACCGTTATGTGAACAAAGTTATAATACCCTTGTGCACAAGTGCGCTCGGGTATAAAAACATAGGGCCAAAGAAGGCCAAACCCATGGGGTTTCTATATATGTACTATGGCTGCGGCGCCATCCTTGGGTCTCTTTTCTGCAAAACCATTACTTATCATGAATTGATTACGTATTATAAATTTCAACCTGGTTGTAAACTACTTCACAACTAGTATGAACCGCATGCCCAACTAGTCAGCCAACTATCTTTTTTCCATGCAACCAACTGGTATTTTTAACATGGGGATGTCCTACGAGATGGCAATTGTCAGATTTCGGTCAGAAATATACCAGTCTCATACTAGTTCAAAATAGACAGAAAAATACTAGTCCAATTATCGACCAAAACCACTACTTTGAGAGTCAAAAAATAAAATGAATTCATGAATATACTATAAAAAACTTTTGATTAAGTACACTTTAATATATTACACATTGTTATTTAGCAGCCTCAGATGTTCCAATAATTGGTGTAAAAATTTTTGACTATTAATTAAAAGCAAAACTAAATATATAAATATTTCAAACTTTCGAACATTAAATGCATTTCTTATTAAAAGTAAAAGGTTTCAGGAACAATAAATACTATATATTTATCTTTTTTAATAATACTGAATCTGCAAAAGAAAACATTTTAGTTAAAGTAAGTTTTCATTAAAATAAATTAAATTCATTAACTTTGCACATTTCAGTTTATTCTTTTTGAAAATTTGTAAGAGTAACAATTAATGTTTAAAATTTGAGATTTGGATAAAAATAAAATAAATAAAAAACTCAAGTAGTTATTAAGTATTTTTAAATTTTGTCTATAGTTTGGCTTGTTGATTGATAATAGAATATCGTGTAATTAAAAAAAAATCGAATTTTATTGAAAATGATCAAAAATAACAAAATTATGATGTAATTAAAATTAAAGAATTAATTAACTTTTTTTTAAGTAATTAATTATTAATCATTAAAAAGGTGGTAATATCGGTATTTAATCAGTGAACGGTTATCAAAAAACATGTTTTAATTAATAGTTATTATGAATATTAATCATTATTTAACAGGCCTGGTATAATTGAATACGTACTCAATTTAATGGTTTACAATATTATTTGGGTATAAAGTTATAATATTTTGTGTACTTTATTGTATTAAACTGTCGAAGTCAAATAAAACAGGGCATGAATAAATCGTTTTGTACTTGGTACAAGTGTGGTCATTTTCGAGCTAGTTCGGTTTCTGTCAGGGAATTCTAGTTGTAAATTAGTATTTTTCCTGACTAGTTTGGGATTTCACTGCAGGGACGAGATGAAGGTTCTATGACCAAATGTCATTTTTGGACAATTTTCAGTACTGCCAGAGGTGCATATAATTAAATTTCTTAAAAACGAGTATATGTATATGCACATATATGTATGCGTGCAAGTGATAAACCTGTATCTATATATTAATACGCTAACATAAATTTTGTCTCCGTTCGTTTGGCGATTCTACCGAACCGATTTCAAAACCAAGAACACCGTTGGAAAGGCATTTTACCGCAGATGAGCAGAGTTTTTATGGTTTCACAATTGGTTGAAAATTATGGCTAAAACCGTCGTCTAAACATTTTCGAATTGTGTATAGATGTTGCTGCAACATGTTCAATTTGACATGTTTCGCCTGTTGTTTCACTACACATTTGAAATTAAGCTTTGAAATAAAGATGAATATGAAGATGAAGAAATAAATGATAACGATGAAGTAAAAAAAAAGAAGACAAAAGTGAAGATAAAGACGAAAATGGAGACAATGACAGATACATAAGAATTAGGGTAACTTTTATATTTATAAAGTGAAACTTCTTTAGCGGAAGTTGGTTGGTTGGGAGTAAATTGTCAAATTCAAGGGGAATAATGCACATGGAAATGGTTCTGAGCAGTTTAGCGGTTTGAGAATAAAAACAAAGATGCCTAGAGGTACAGGCAAAAACGAAGATCAAAGTAAATTTAAACGCTTTAAGGTAAGGGTGAAGAGGAATATGCAAAAATAAAGATAAATATAAAGAAAAGGATGAGGGAGAAGATCGATATGGTTATCGATATAAAACTCGATATTTTTATCGATATAATAATCGATATTGGTATCGATAAAATAATCGATATTGTTATCGATATAATAATCAATATAATAATCGTATTGTTATCGATACAATAATGGATATTGTTATCGGTATAATAATCGATTAAATAATTGATTTTGTTATCGATTTAGTCATTTATATTGTTAACAATATGTACAATAATCGATACTGATGATTGTTGTATTTATCGATGAATTAATCGATTTTACATTCGCTGTATTTTTTTATATGTTTATGGATATTGTTACCGGTATTTTTATCGACACAGTTATCAACAGGGTTATCGATATACTAATCGGAACATGGAATGTGATCACCTTACATGACATCACATCAAATTTTATCACATGATATGGAGAGACATCACATGATATTACATCACATAATATGGTAACACATCACACGATATCACGTGACATGACATTATATGATATGACATGACATTATATGGCATGACATCACATGACTTGACTTCACATGACATGACGTGGCATCACATGATATGACATCATATGGTATGACATCATATGACATGACATCAGAGGATATGACAACACATGACATGACATCCTATCACATCACATAAAATCACGTCACATATTTTCACGTCATCGCACCTAATCTCATCTACGTGAATAGAAAAAGAAAAGGATATAAGCAAATATGTGAAAGATAAAAACAAAGTTGAAGTCCAAGGTAAAGTTACCGATTTCAAAACCAAAAACACCGTTGGAAAGGTAATTTTCTGTAGATGAGGAGAGTTTTTATAGTTTCGAAATTGGTTGAAAATCGTCGTTTAAAAATTTCCATATTTGTGTATGGTTGTTTTTGCAACCTGTTTAATTTAAGCTGTTTCGCATTTTGTTTTACTTCGTATTTGAAATTTAACTTTCAAATAAAGATAAATATGAAGATGAAGAAACAAGTGATAACGATGAAGACAAAAAAAAAGGCAAAAGATAAAGACGAAAATTGAGATAAAGGCGAAAATGGAGACAATGAGAAATACATAAGAATTAGGTCAACAGAGTTGAAATTTTCCGATACGAATCGAAATAAAATCAGACATAAAGGTTACTGAAATTTATCGAATCATCGAAGTTTATAATTATCGAAATTTATCCATGCTTATTAAGTTATCGCAACGTATCGAATTATTCAAACTGATCAATGTTTACTGAGTTGTCGAAAATTATAGACACAGAAACTTAGTTGTCCAAATTTACGGATAGTTCTCGAGCTTTAAAAACGTGTGAGTTTAACGAAATTTGTTAAGTTAAAGAAATGTGTCAAGTTATCGATATTTATTGAATTGTCATTATTTATAGACTTAACGAAATATATCGAGATGTCGTAATGCATGGTGCTTAGCGAAGTTTATGGAATTTTCAAAATATATCGATTTATCGAAATTTCAAGGTTATATAAGCTTATCGATTTATCACTGCTTATCGAATTTAATCGTCTTAACAGAGTGTAACGAGTTATCAAAATGTTTAGATAGTTTTCGAAAACTGTGGAGATTTCAAAAGTAAAAATTTATAAAGGTATCCAAAGTTTTTACATTTTTGAGTTATCGAAATTTATCGATCCATCGAATTTCACAGTTACCGAAATTGGTCGAGTTAACGAATTTGGTTGAGTTATCGAATTTTAGTGTTCTTGAAATTCATCGAACTATCGATATGTATCAAATCATTGAAATTTATCGATAAACTTGAATGTATCGGGTCAATTCCAAGTCCTGCCGAAGTCCTCCAAAGACTTAGCTAATTTGTACTGTATAAGTAAATTTTGCTACGTGTTAGGTTAGAAAACCTCTCCAAGGCTTCTAAAACAAGAAAAACTGCCGAATTTCGACAGTAACTGGCACTCTACTTTATATAAATACCCTGCAGTGAAACTCCAAACTAGTCAGGAAAAATACTAGTTTACAACTAGAATTTCCTGACTGAAACCGAACTAGTTCGAAAATTACCAGACTTGTACCAAGTAGAAACTATTTATGCATGCCCTGTTTTGACTTCGACAGTTTAATATAATAAAGTAAACAAAATATTATAACTTTTATTTGGGTATATTATAAACCATTAAAGGGGGTACGTATTCAATTATACAAGACCTGTTAAATAATGATTAATATTCATAATGATTATTAATTAAAGCATGTTTCTTTGGATAACCGTTTAATGAGTAATAATTAATTAATTTTAATTACATCATTATTTTGTTATTTTTGATAATTTTCAATTATTTTTGACTTGTTTTAATTACACGATTATAATTATTTGATTAATTTCTATTATTAATCATCAAGAAAAACTATTGACAAAAGCTAAGAATATTTAATAACTGCTTAAATTATTCATTTATTTCATTCTTATCCAAATCTCAAATTTTAAACATTAATTATTACTTTTGTAAAGTTTGAAAAAGAAAAGACTGGAATGTGCAAAGTTAATGAATTTAATTTATTTTAATGAAAACTTTTATTTTTATTTTAGTTCACTCAAAAATGAACTAAAGTCTTCATTTTATTTTTAACTAATATGTTTTCTTTTGCATATTCAATATTATTAAAAAAAGATAAAAATATAGTATTTATTGTACCTGAAACCTTTTACTTTTAATAACCCTTAATGAAAAATGTGCAATTTATTAAAGATTTTTGGGGTTGCTGGGAATGTTTTTAGAGCGTATTTAGGAGCGAAAATTTAAAAGTGTGTCATATATTTTACTTTTTAATAATTTGAACGATATTAACATTTTGCAATGCAGTTTGCTTTTACAGAATATGGTGAAAATAACAAAACAATAACTTAAAATTTTAGTTCCCGTGCAGTACGCCCTTTGGCGAAACAAAAGGGAACACTGTTCTACAAATTTTTTCCTTTTTCAAGTTAAGCACCTCTTTTAAAACTACCGACACCTAAAGTTTTCCAAATTTAAGGCATTGCGGTGGCACTTCCTTCTGCGGAAAATCGAAGAGGTGCGCAAGATTTTATGTGCGGAGGTATTAAAGTTGAACGAAGAGGTTCATCTGTTTATTAACCAATTATACTACAGCTTCTTTTGGAAGTCCTCAATATGCTTCGAAAATGAACACAAAACGATAATAAATGAAAAACTTTGAAAGCATTAACTTTTGCTTACAGTGCACGCGGTAGCTCTTAAGGATTGGAATGATCCTTTAAATGTCGCTATTAAACAAATAATTGTAATGAACTTAGCTTTATTGCTGTCTTTTCTTTAAAACTCTATTTTAATAATTTAATTTTACTCGCACAGCTTGTTTACAGCCTCTTGCTGATTGTCGATCTGTCAAATTTCGATTATCGATAACTCTACAGCAGCTGACGATAGTTGCCATTCGTAATACATATTTTCTTTCCAGTTGCGTTGCCAGCTGGTAACCGAAATATGGTTGCGTTGCTATCCGTAATCGACCCATTAATTAATTAACTAACCATTTCAAATATAAGATGTATTCAATAAGTACGTATCAAAGTGCATAATGATCGTAATTGCTTTATACTTTTATAAGTAAATAAGTACATAATTGATACTATCAACTCCTTCTATTGTAATATACATACATACTCACTAATTACAAAGGAAGGGGTTAGAATCAAAACGATCTAAGTAGGTCTGACATGGATTTAAGATAATTAAAGTAAAAGTTGATTACTTATTGTAAATTCTTGGTAAATTCATTTGAAATGATTCTTGCCTAAATTACTGCAGGTTAATTAACTAATTCAAAGAATGTTTACTGTTTGTCACCAACTAAATACTATATTTAACTACATATACAAATATGGGTATAACTAATATTTTCAAAAAATGTCACTTAGATCCTTATGATTCTAACTGCTTCAAATGTACATATGATATATTATAATTAGCAGTTGATTATTAGTATTTACTTAAGTTTGTGAATTAATTTATTTTATATTATTTTATGATTTGTTTTTAATGACCTCAATGAATTTGCGTAAAGATTGTTGTTAATTTTTAACCGCTTTTGTAAAACAAATTAAATAAAAAAGGTTTAATAATTAACAAACAAAACAACAACAAAACAAAACACGACGAACAGAATTTTTATAACAAATTTAATGTTTTCGGACTCCAATAAATCAAAGCGATTAAATATCCAGTACAGTTATTATCAACTAAAAATCAAATAACAAATTTTTCTTTAATTTAATTTAATGTATGTATGTAATTTCTTTTTGAATCTCTTATTAAAATCATACAGTGGGAAAGCTGAGTGCATGGTGTTTTCTATTAAATAATGACAAGGCTTATAAAGTACAATTTTCCTTCCTACTGGATGTTATTTTTTTAAATTTTTTAAATCACTAAGTTTTTGTTATTATCACTATTTTTTTGTCCAGTCTTTTTGCGTTGTCTGATCTTCCTTGGTTGTTGCAATTTTTTGAATATTACCGCCAAGTGGAACGCATGTAATTACCATATCTGAATGTGGATAAATAAAACTTTATTTTGTGAATAGTATACAGATTTCTATTAGTGATTTCATACCTTTACGCATGCTGGTATCTTGCCTGCTTTCGTTGTGTTGTCGCTTACCACTTTGCATTGCTCCAGTGAACTGAACAACTCTTCGTACGGAAATGACGAAGTCGGGTTGGCAGCAAATTGACTATATATTATGGGCGCCCTTTGTCGTAGTTTTTAGCTATTCTGCTTACGACAGGTTCGAGTCTGCAGTACCGTGTGCACTACCACGGGTTAATAGAGTAGCTACTTACCTAGGAGTTGGTGCAGTAGCGGTTCAAAAGTAGCGATTGACTCCAGCAATACTGGAGGGTAACGATTTGAAAATTTCTTTTAGTTCATGAGACGCGGTCGCTATATATGTATGTACATATTCCAAACATTTCTTGTTGGGCGCGACATTTTGACCAGTTACCACCAGCGTTGCCGCGAATCAATTTTAGTGGTAGCCAAATTCCTTTTAAAAAAGGGCTAAAAAAAAGTCGTTGTGGTTAAAAAGGGTAGCTAAAATTTGTTACTTACATATACATATCTAACAAGACCGATATAATAAAAGATTGCGCTGATTGATGTGAAACTCGGGAGAGTAACGTGAATATGACGTCATCGCAGATTTGCCGGTGGAAAGAGCTGAGAGAGATCTATCAGTATGTATATGTTTTGCATATGTATATGTATGTGTACATCACCTATGACGTCATATTTCTGTCATAATTTTCAAGAGAGAGTTAGCGGTATCACAATCAGCGCCACCTTCTGTATTCGCATCTCTAGAAGCGTGGCCCGAAAATCCGTTTTTTAGAATTCTGATGGGTAATAGCAAAAATATGATTCACTATGCTTTAAAAAAAAATCTGTGAAATTTGGAATTTTTTAGTCAATATCCTAGGCTCGCCCAAGTCCATCAAAGTTCAATATGCTCAAAAAATAAAAATTAATAAATTAATTAATTAATACATTTTTTTACTAAAATTGCAATATTCTTCGAAAGTATAAGTCCTACATAATTTGAGAGAATCGAAGTTAGCTAAACAAACATTTTTTTAGTACTTGAACTTTGGTGGACATAGTCGAGCCTAGGATATTGACCAAAAATATTCACATTTCACACAGATTTACTTTAGAGCATAATGAACCATATTTTTGCTATTACCAATCAAAATTCTAAAACAGCGGATTTTCGGCCCACGCTAATATCTAAGTATACACGCAAACATTTTCAATAAGTAATGGTATAGAAAAGCAATGTACTCTGGAAAAAAGCTAATATTTTATCCAACCAAAAACCTTTTTGAGTAAAAGGGAGAAGAGACACCAGCTTGCTGGCTCCATCAAATGTTGGTTCCATCAGGCTCAAAGCTTATAACTTACCGGCATGCTGGTATAATATCTATTTCTTTACAAATAAGGTCCAGAAATGATAGAAATGAGCCGAAATTTCATAATTTTTCTACCATTCTGTTAAATATTGTTTTTTTTTTTTATTCACAACTGCAATATCGTGAATTTTACTCTTCCGCAAACATGGCCTTGACTCATATAGTGCAAGAAATTTTCCCAAGAATACTTTTTACTTAGAAAAATTAGCTCATTTCACCATTCACGACACCAGCATGCTGGTACAATCATAAAATTTTCAAATAGTTTTTGAAGTCGCACCAGCGGCTGGTGGTCAATCGACTTCATGGGCTATTAAGCATATTAAAGGCCGGCCGTAAACTTATATATTTTAAACTATAGTTAAATCGTTACTAGATAAGTTAACGGCCCTAACACTTTTTTAGTATGTATGTATAAAAGCGTAAGGAACATACAATACATATATATATATACATATACATATATCAGTATTTCTTAGTTTAAAAATTCTTCTCTTACTTAAAAAAAAATTAGATCAAATTAAGCATATAGCCCTGTTTCATGCCAAGGATGAATAAATTCTCCAAAGGGCTAAAAAAAGAGCTAGGGGCAATTTTAAATTTATGTGGCCAAAAAAAAGTATGTGGGAGCTAAAGCTAGCCACCAAAGGGCTTAAACGGCAACACTGGTTACCACTATTTTTCTACAAAGTTTTAAATTTGGACTTATATGAAAATATAAATGTGTTTCAAGAAACCTATATTTATATATTTTATATACCTCAAGGATGACGTTACACACGACCCAAAGATAATATGAGGTATTTGGCAGCTTTTGTATGCACATTAGACTGCATCACCCCACATACAAAAAAAAAACGGTACTGTTTTTCCATTGGAATTATAAAATCTATTATATTTTAAGACGTCCACCGAAATATTTCCGAAAAATATTAAGATTTAAGTGAGCTGGACCGATTTGAAAATACCTCAAAAAATGGAGTTTTTTATGAATAAAAATAGTTTCTTAAAGAAGTTTTTTGAAAAAATTCCCTTAAATGACAAAACGGCTTAAACTTAAAAAATTACATAAAAATATTAAATAAAAAAAAAATTTTACGGAATCGTAATAATGAAAAGGAGCCCAAAGTCATTTAAGACGTAACTTTTCCGTACAAGACTCTTAAGTGACTAATGCATGACATTCGCTACGGGGGAATGACTTTTTTTCGCACACAAATAAAAAGAGTGGGAAAATACCTTTCTACCGAGATCCCATAAGTCTAAATCAGAATAGTTTTGGCCCAGTTATTTAAGTTTTTCGTAAATCAATCTTCGAAAAAAGTAAAAAAACAAAAATCTCATTATTACGATTCCGTTGAAAAGATTATAAAATATTTTTATGTAGATTTTTTAAGCTTAATCTGTTTTGTCATCTGAGGGGACCTTTCTCAAAAAGTTGTTTAAGAAACTATTTTTATTCATATAAAACTCCGTTTTTGGAGGTATTTTCAAATCGGGCCAGTTCACTTAAATCTTAATATTTTTCCGAAATATTTTGGTGGACGTCTTAATATATAATACATTCTTTAATCCCGGCGGAAAAACCGCAACTTTTTTTGGTGATGCAGTCTAATGTACATATGTCGCTCCTGTGCGCCGGTTTGAGAGGCACGTGAATGTAGTTCCTGTGTAGCCTGCAAAATTTGCTAAATTGTATATAACGAAAGCGTCAGCTCCTCGGAGTCTTCAGTAACAATGTATTAAAACCCATTTTATCCAATTTTGTCAGCGTTCTCTGGATTGGCATGAATGTTTGTATGAAGGACTCGCTATCGATTTGCTAGAATGCCAAATACACTTTCGATATTTACACGAGCTTTTGATAAAGCTTTGTTAAATGCTGTTTTATCCGGAGATAAGAAATGACCAGGAAAAGGTCGCATACAATTTTTTTTATGGGAAAGGCATTATCGGCAACAAAGTAATGGGGAAAGTTCATTGAAGTATAAGGTAAAGGTCGGTCCGGTGGCATTTCCAAGGTTCCGTTTAAAATTCTTTTACCAAAGGCGGTTCTACTAAATATACCGCCATCGCTTTGAGAACCAAATGATCCAACGCTAACATAGGTGAACACATAGTTGGCATCACAAGTCGCTAATAGTGTGATGCTTAACCTTTTTTTATAATTAACATAAAGTGAGCCACTTTTTCTTGGACGGAACATATTAATATGCTTGCCATCAATTGCTCCCACTCAATTTGGCATTCCAGGTTTTATGAAAAAATCATCAGCAATTTTCCGCAGTTCTGTGGCATTTGGTGGAGAAACGTAAATAGAACCGAGCTCAACCCACAGTGTATCACATACTTCATAAATTATTTTTCGCACAGTTGAAATGCCAAGCTTATACGCCCAAGCCAGAACTTGTACATTACATCCTTGAGCCAAATACCTGTAACATAAAATTTTGGCGTGTGTTTTAACCTTGGAAAGTCATTCTTCGTCGATTCGACGAACCGACAGGGACGGCGTTCAAGGATTAAAAATCAGTAGTCATATTTTAGATGCAGTAAGACTTGCAGGTTTCAGAGAACCTGGTCCGAAGTTATAGGAACAGCGTTCTGCCATGTGTAAGACATAGCTTAAAAACACCGGGAACGTTTTCCTGTAACTTTGGACAAAAACCTGCAAACCTTACCGAATCTAGAACGCTAATATTAATACTTACAAAAGCGTTACCGATAACCGTGATTCAACTCCAATTGGGGGTCGACGAGATATTCGGTGTAATTTTTCTCTTAACATTGAAAGAAGTAAATTGTATGTTGCAACTGACATGCAAGTAGCTTTGAAAAAAACGCTCCTCATCTTGTGCTTCCAACTGTTTAGCACAAGGTTTGATAAACCCCAGCTCTTCGCGCGATATATTCAGTGGTCGTACCCACCAGCGTCGTTTTTTTCACATTTTGACCGCCTTGTATTTTGCGTGGGCTTTTTTTACACATTCGATGTGCTTTATGGCAATTATAGTAAATTTTTAAAATAGTTCTTGAAGCTCCATTTCGCGTAAAACAACGAAACAAACACAAAAATACTTTTAAACGTGGAATTTTCTTGAATATGTAGGACCAGGGACTCTTGCTAGCTTTTAAATGCCAGAAGAATTTTTCTCTCCCATTTTTATACACAAACACAAACAAATTGCAAACACAAATCTATCACTTTAACTAGCAAATGCACATGAAATTTATTAATATTTTCCGGAAATTTCTAAAAAGTGCGGCGTTTGCGTTTACGAGATTTGCAAATTTTTTCAGCGTATAGCGTCAATTCTTTTGTGGTGACAGGTGACATTTCTTTGGTTGGCATTTCGCTAACTTCAATGTAAGCCGCTCACCGCATGCCCTTTATGTATTTACAGCATATATGTATTGGCTTATAAACCGTAATTCCCAACTATCAACTGACAACAAACTTCTGCTGTACTCAACTGTCATAAAACCGCTTAGGACCTACAGTATTCAGCTGTGGGGCAGCGCAACAAACTCAAATATTGAAATACTATAAAGGTTCCTATCAAAAACTCTTCGAATGATTGTTAACGCACCTCAAATCATTACTAATGACCAACTGCATCGGGATCTTAAAATTGCCACTATCAAGGAAAAAATTAAGAAATATGCTACATCTTATAACCTGAGACTACAAAGCTGTACTAACCCACTAATAGAGGAGCTGGTATCTACCTCAATTATTTTTACCCGCCTAAAGTGGAAGTCAACAAAAGATCTTCTAAGCGCTGACCTCGTACAAGAAATGGCTGTACCAATGGGTGCATTCCATAAACGCCAATTAAAAATTAATTTATACTTTTATATGTATACTAGCAGACTCGGCGAACTTCGTCCCGCCCAAAATAAATTTTTTATAACTTTCATGAGCATGAAATGGTATTATAACTTTGGTCCGATGTTTGTAAGTACCAGAATAAGAAGAGATAGACCCATTAAAATGTACACTTAAATGATCAAAACGTCGAGCTGAGTCGATTTAGCCATGTCCGTCTGTCGGTCTGTTTGTATGCAATCTAGTCTCTCAGTTTTCGAGATATCCGGATGAAATTTGGTAGGTGGGTGTATTTTTATAATTTATTAATCATTTGTCGGAACCGGAAGAATCGGACCACATAACATATAGCTCCTATACAACTGATTGTTCAGATATGAGACTTTTCGTTATAACTTCTCCATTTATGCAGCTAGGAACATGAAAATTCGCGCCGTTTTCACTCATTATTAACAGAATACTTATAGTAAAAATAACAAAGATCGGGTCACTATAACATATATCTCCCATACAACTGATTGTTCAGTTATGAGAATTTTCGTTATAACTCCTCCATTTATGCAGCTGGGAACATGACATTTCGTAATATTTCCACCCGTTGTCAAACAAATACTTACAGTGAAAATGGCGAAGATTGGGTTGCTATAACCTATAGGCTCCATACAACTGATTGTTCAGATGCGAGATTCTTTGTTATAACTTCTCCATATATGCAGCTAAGAACATAAATTTCGCACTATTTTCACTAATTACCAACAGAAAGTTTACAGTAAAATTAACAAAGAGCGGGTCACTGTAACCTATTTATATCCTCTATACAACTGATTGTTCAGATATGGGGTTTTATTATACAACTCCTTTGTTTGGACTGCTAAAACAGATAAATTTCGTAAGCAATTCTATAAATAATAATGCAAAGTCTACTGAGAAAATCGGCAAAATCTATGCTGTATAAGCTTTATCTCTGAAACCTCTGATTGTTCAGATACCAGTTATTACGATATATCTCCTTTATGTAGGAGTCTAAACCCATTAAATTATGTTACCGGTTTACATAACGATCACACAGCAGTGAAAATCATTTAGATTTGTGCTATATAAGGTATATTTTCCATACCTCTGATTGTTTAGATATGGTTTTTCATAAATATACGTATCTCCTCAATCTATGTATTCTGTAAATATATAATTTTTTTCAAATACAGTAATCTGTTAAAGTAAAATTTTTAGATGTTCATGAAAGGTATGAAGCCTTCGGCATAGCCGAAGACAGCGCTGCTCTTACTTGTTTATTGAAACTTTTTGGTCCAACATTTCACCAACAATTCCCGTTTACGATTTTCATTGGCACATTTATCTGCTAAGATTATGGTTTGGTGGTCAATTGCCGCTTTAAATAACCTAACGAAGGTTTTGTCCATGAAGAAGTTCTTGAAATTCTCCAATTGTGCAGCATTTCATAGCACGGTTAATCGCAAAACGAAATAAATTTGAAGAACGTTTCACTCTTCACACCCTGGCGGCAACAATGATCCGGTTCTATAGTGAATCTATCCTAGAAACCTTAAAGTACAGTTGGTGGGGATTTCAAAATGG
>NW_023458571.1:4640105-4660046 GCF_013731165.1 Rhagoletis pomonella
AAACAGATACGTTTCGAAATTTTCTGTAAACGAAAAATGTGTAGCTTGATTTTGTGCCACTTTCAAATGCGTGTATCTCGTAATCTATTTGCTGCTTTTCAAAAGTGAAAAGTAGAAAGAAAGAGTGACGGTTAGCAGAATATTCACCGATTAAAACTTGTATTATAGCTTAAAGCTTGTGCCAAAGAGACGTCCGCATTTAAGTGACTTTAAAGTGAAATTGTACAATTAAAAAAAAAGTTTATTTAGTGTTTAAAAAAAATGTTTAAAAACGTTTAAGAAAACTCATCATAAATCGGTAGAATAGTCCCCGATCTCTTATTTTCCCATAATCTTATGCTGCGATTTTGTGAGAGATTAATGAAATTATAATTTTTCTTAGGTAACTACTTAGTACAAAATCATGAGTTTTATGAAATAATTCACGGTGTAATAATTTCAAAATTGGAAAAAAACATATCCGATAACAAGGAGAAAGTTTTAAGATTAAGGTCAGTGGAGGATTCGAGTCGATATTTAAAATAGAACATACGAGGCGTCTGTTTATTGTGTTGGGGTCCACTGGACCCCGTGTGACCATTTCGCTATTTTTTGGAGTTGTGACCATTTCGTGTTAATTTTTGCGAGGCAAGGCCACTACTTCTAGTCCTACTACTGGGCCAAGTTTTAAATTGATATCTCAACTTCTAGAATTTTGGCCACAAAATAGGGTAAAATTTCCCATAGTGCAAGGGCTGCACTTCTAAATGAACTTTCGAATTTTTGCGATAAATTTTGAATTCTACCCTCTCACATTTTAATACTGGCCATCTGGCAATTTTTGGTAAGGTACATAAATCGTTTTGATACTCCGGCAAAAAAAAATGTCGCGTGCTTTTTACCAGACCAACCTACCGACATGTACCGTCATATATTTCGACGTACAGTAAATTATGAAAAACTGCCACTTTTTTTTTGTGTGCCGGTGCTATTATTCCGTGAGTCGTGGGTCCAAGTATCGACAAATTATAAAAATTTTTAATTTATTAAGTGCACAGTGTCGGGCTGTATGTGAAGAAGTGAAGATTTTGATAGTGAAGATTTGGTAACTTTTCTTAAGAGATTTTCGTAGAAAAAAATGTTGGCGAGTGGCAACCATGGTTGTGCACCGGATGGACTATAGAACATTGTCGACGGACTTCTCAACTACTGCTGGAGTCAATCGCTACTTTTGAACCGCTACTGCACCGACTCCTAGGTAAGTAACTACTTTATTAACACGTGGTAGTGCACATGGTAGTCCAGAGTCGAACCAGAATAGCGAAAATAATTCGCCCATAATTCATGCAAGTGACTACTTTAGCAACTTCCGGTAGTGCAGAGAGAGCCGATGGTGACTACCGCTTATGACATTGCCTTGTAAAAGTAATCGCTGAAATAAAATCAAGTAGTCGTTCGGTAATTGACGGAGATTACCAGGTAGCTGCCGATTCATCAGTCCTGTAGTAGCACCCCCGTACTGCAAGTGAGCGGTGGTCGCGTGATTTGTAAAGCTTAAATTTAAATTTGCGTGAGCTAATCTTGCGCAGTGATGCCGCAACCCCTCACAATAGGTGTGAATATGTTTTTTTTAAATAACTTCGATACCGCTGCAGATATCGATGTTTTTCAAAATCGTATTCTGCGTATTTTATGTCTGTCATGTTGGCGCTTATCTCTCATTGTTTAAAAAATACTTATATCACAAAATATTGTGCAAAAATATGTCTTTTTACATTTTTTGCAAAAAAAAACTCGAAACCCACAAAAGACATCGCAAGTACGCACGAGAGCTTTTTTGTAGCTGGATAAATTTCAAACATTCTAGTTACAAATATTTATTGTGTAATAAATCGTTTTAACAATATATATATAATGATCAGAAGCAGAGACGTTCCAAATACATTTTGCCCGATAGCAATATAACCAGAGAACGTATGTATATGAATGAGAAGGCGCATTTTCAGTGTGAACTAATTGTCGCCAAAAATTTTGAGTTGCGGTCGAGCAAATATACCACTCGTCGACGAAATGCAGCACTCGTCGACGGAATGTCGGCTGCCACCATACCAAAGAATTTTCCGTGCCACCACACTTCGACGAAATTTACCATAGTTCAAAGCAAAATGAAAAAATAAGAACGAAAAACGAAAGAGGAACAGAAATATAATAAGCACTAGACAAAGGAGGTGCTTGCGAAGGCAGGCGCGTGCTTGTGTCGGATCAAAACGAAATCTAAAATAAAAATGGAAGTCAGAAAGACAAGTGTTGAGAAAGAAGCGGGAAACGGGGAAAGGAGCGGGCTTTTGTACATTTGCTTGCTTGCCGAAAATATATTTGCCTGAAATCGATTTGCTGATTGCAAATTGATTTATGCAAACATGTATGCATTTTTCTATTTCAGCTAAGTTGATAAGATTTTCTTTAAGCAATATTTTGACTTTTTTCCACAATCGTCTAAAGTCATGTAAAATGGACCTTTTTATAAAACTATTTAATTCTAATAAAATATTATATAATATACATATATAATATTATAAAACTATAAAATAAATGCATGCATAGAAGTTGAAATTATTCTTATAGAAATGAAATTATTCTTACTATATGTAATATGTACTGTTTAGGCGCGTCTGCTAACACCAGGCGCCTAAATACATGCTATGTACTGCTGCATGTGCAAAAATTTCCTTTATGCAATTTAGGAAATTTTTGCACATGCACTTCTCAACTGCGATGTAATTGAACTTTCTTAAGTTCTAATTAGATGGCACTTCAAAGTATGCTCGGCCTAGTCTAATGCATCCTCCGGACACTGCTTCCGGAGCATTTTGCGGACTCTGCATGACTTGAAACCATGCAGAGGTGGCAAACGAACTTTGCCATTGGCCACAGTGCCTACCCACCATTTTTGAACCAATAAATATTTTTTTTTATAAATACATACATGCAAATACTGGTCTCCCCTCTCACTGAGTTATTCATGTACTCAAATACAATAATAACTATTTAATTCATAAACGCATTCGCATATTTCTCAAGGTAAAGATCATTCATTCATCAATCAATCAGCAGCACATATCCCCGTAGATTCATCATCCTTAAGCGCAACTTTGTCAATCCGACACAAATATTCTAAAATGTAAAATTGAAGAAATCTCGGCCAACCAAGTGAAAAGCGGCACATATTTCTCTATATCCAGTAAAATAAGTTATCTCGAACTTTGGTAATTTTTGGAAAACACTCTATTTCTGTGTTCCATACCAATATTTCAATCATTAACCAATATTTTAAGGTGACATTTTAATAAACAGTTAATAAAAGTAAACGTTTTATGCAGGAAAAAACAATATTTTTTAAAATAAAATCAAAACTTTTAAAATCACAAACGTATGTGGTTTTATCGCAAGTTCACAAATGTAACGTGGCAACTTAGCTCGTTTTCACATTTTTCGGTCCAAAATTATAAAATTTTTGTTCATGACGCGCCACGATTTTTGTACAGGTGGGTCGAAGTACCTTGAACACCATTTGTATAAATGCAAAAAAATTATTTTATTTATTTTTTAATTTTAACAATTTCTATGCTTCAAAGCGTTTATAAATATATATTTATATATATCCACAGATTATTTTAAATTTTTTTCATCCGTAACTAAATGTTCAGTACCATAAAAAGATTCAAACACATTATAGTACAACCAATGCGATGTCCAAGCTAGTGCTACTCCGCTGTACATGTGTATATGTATGCATGCATGGATGCGTGTAAAAATGTCAATTCAAGTTTGCGTTTAACCCATTTGAGCGGACATAGTTGTTTTAGGTCCAGCTGTTAATAACACACTATTTTACAACGCTTTTTATGTTTAATCTTCGTGAAAGTTACATGTATCGTCGAAAACATGGTTACATGCAGAATTTTAAATTAATTATTACTACTCTCCATACAAAATGTACAAGTATTGCTTTATTAAATGCAAACTTATGCGAAAATCTAAATATTTCGTAAATGTAGGGTTAATATGTTCGCGCACGTGCCAATCTGGAAATCGAAAGTTTTTCTATGCATCTGCAACGTGCTTATCTTAATATATAAAAATCCCGTGTCACTGTGTTCGTTAACACTAATCTCCGAAACCACTTAACCGATTGCAATGAAATTTTGTGGGTACGTATTGTTGGTTCCAAATTAAAAGATAGGATTGGTTTGAACCCGAGAAAAAATATACTTTTTTCATCGACATTTTTTCTATGCTTCTCGCAACGTTCTTAAAGATCCCATGTCGTGTTGGTTCCAACTTAAAAGATAGATAGTTTTGAACCTGAGAAAAAAAATATTTTTTTCATCGAAATTTTTTCTATGCATCTGCAACGTGCTTATTTTTTTGTGATATTCCAATCTGGAGATCGAAAGTTTTTCTATGCATCTGCAACGTGCTTATCTTAATATATAAATATCACGTCTCACTGTGTTCGTTTACGCTAATCTCCGAAACCGCTTAACCAATTTCAATGAAATTTTGTGGGTATGTATTGTTGGTTCCAACCAGGGATGTTGCGAATGTGGAATTTAAGACATCCGCGGATGCGAATGCGGATGCGGATGTCTACCTCCCATCTAACGGTAGTTTTCAGAAATAAGAAAAATACGATATTTTAATAACTACTGAAGCTTACTCACTCAAACTTGATATGTACAATCATTTTTAAACGAAAAATAAGAATATTATAAATTTTTTGAAAATGGGCGTTGGCACGCCCACTTATGATTACATGTGTATACCTTGGGAACCGCTCCACCAATTTCTCACAAACTTGGCGCAGTTGTTGGCCTCCATAAAATTTACAAAACGGCTGAAAATTTAAAAAATCTGATAATAACCACGCCCACATCGCGCATAACGGTAATTTAGAGAAATACGTAAGCTTCGATAAATCAGTAAATACTGAAGCTAATTTAAATATTCAAAATTGATGCTTGCAATAATTCTTTCGAAAAAATACGCTTATAATAAAATGTTGGAAAATGGGCGTGACCCCGCCCATTTAAGACCACATATGTGTATCTCGGTAACCGTTCGGTCAATGTGTACCAAACTCGGTGTGATTATTGGAGTTGCCCCATAAAGGCAAAACGTTGAAAGTTATTGAAATCTGAGTAAACTTACGACCACCTTTTTATGACGCTAATTTTACCCAAAATTGATACTAACAACAATCCCTTGAAAAGAAGTAACATGATTATGGAATTTTGGAAAATGGGAGTGATGCCGCCCACATATATCTATAAAAGTTTATCTCATTATGTCTAACTGAACGTTCTATCGAAGATGTTTGGAATAGACGTAAAACCACCACTGCTTACCATGTAGCGGTAGTTTTCGGAAAGGTGAAAAAACTGTATTGAATACTTGCATGGGCGTCGCCAGGATCGAGTTTAGGGGGGGCTCGATGTATAAAAAAATCCCAAAATTTTCATCTTTACACATTCATGTTTCTGGCATGTGGGGGACGATATGTACTTGCCAATTTGTTTTACAAAAATTATTTAAAAAGCAGACGTCTCGATTGCTCAGCAAACCGGTTAATAGTTTCTGCAATTATTTCACATTGATTCTCTAAAACAAATATTTGATGTATTCTTAAAATGCATATACCTAAAGGTAAATTTTATAGTAAATTAAACTAATAATAATAATAATATATTGGCGCTTACACATATGTCAGTGTTTGGCCGAGCTTCTCCTCCGACTTGTGGCGTGCGCCTTGATATTGTCACACAAAGCGGAGGGACCTACAGTTTTACGCCGACTCCAAACGGCGATTGTATTTTTATGAGAAGCTGTTTTTCATGGCAGAAATACAATCGGAGGTTTGCCATTGCCTGCCGACGGACGACCGCTGTTAAGAAAAAACCTTTTTTCTATATTTTTTGCGATGTTGCTTTGACCAGGGTTTGAACCCGGGTCCTGCGGAGTGGAAGCGCGCACTGCTTACCACTACACCACAGCGGCCGACAACACTAACTAACAATTAAACTAACAATTTATTAAAACTAGTAGTAACCTCGAAATACCGGTGAGTGCTTAGCTCAAATTTTATTTAAAGAACTTCGTGAAAGACAACAATTAATCTTGTATTGCTAGACACCTGATAACCCAGGATAATTTTTAAGTTCTTAAAAGACATTACTCTACTCTAAGCTTAGTGCAGTGGGCCATGAGAAAACCGTCATCCATGAGGTATAGTCCAACCTTTCACAATATCTTGTATTAGTCTTAATCTGAAACGCAATAATCACTGAAAATTGGCGCCGTTTTTGGTAAAAAGTATTTAATATCACACTTTCAAACTAAAGCTTTCTTAACCCTAGAAGCCTAATTTATTTGGGAGTAACGTAAAGCCTTAACATACGCCGTAGAGGCTTATGTACTTAAAAGATAACCTGTGATCTAAAATATACTTAGTCCTGCCATATTTTTTAAAGAATTTTGAAGTTGTGAGTTTGACTAATAATAAAACATAGTTTTATTAATAAAAACTATAACCACATTTATTTAAAACAACAAAATAAAAAGTAAATTTTGCGTTAAAATTAAAAAAATACCCATTCCATATACGCCTCGCAGACGTAGATTAGAGTTTTAGGGTTAACCCTTTCAGTACAAACATTCAACCACTCGTTATGAAAAATTTTTAATATGTATACCGGCTAATTTAGGATCGTTCATTTTAAAAATCACATACATAAATGTGTAAAGCTTTGAGGTTTGCGGTTATTCAGGGTCCTTTTTAATGGTCAGTGATATCCTAAGCGTTTAAAGCTATTTTTATTTTTTGCTTTCGTGAAATATATTTCAAAACTATGAATAATACCTAATAACTTTTCCGAATATTTTCCAAATTATATTACTCCCTATCGACTTTTCTGCCGCTTTTTAGTTTTTTGACAAACACGGTCAACTGCAACTGCAGCTTGCACTTTAGTTTGATCTATAGCTCAATTCTGTGGCTGCTACAGATCGGCCTAACTGAGTCGTATGATTGACGATTGGTACATTTGTACAGATTTGTACATTTTGGCAGTTACACAGTAGTGTTGTTTGCAAATTCTTTTACTGAGCTGAACACAAATTTCTAAAGAACACCACTCTGCGACTGCCAAAATATACAAATCTGTACAAATGTACCAATCGTGTGACACGGAACGACAATGGGCCGTATGAATAAAAATAAGTAATTGCTTTTTCTTCAAATTTCAGACCTTTTACTCAATTTATTCAAATAAAATTGAAGTAAAAGGTATGAAATTTCAAGCAAAAGCAATTTCTTAGTTTTTATTCATACGGCCCAATATTAGCCTGTTCCCGAATTCCATGATTTAGTGAGAATTTGTTCGCAAAATATATGATAAATGTGTGAAATGAAACGAATTCGGACTATTTCGGACTAAATCCTGGAGTACGGGAACAGGCTAGTTTTCTGTAGCTAACAGTGATACCATATGCAGATTAAAGGTGGTGTGTTCAATAAAAGGAGACAAACTTAATGTGTGGCCACAAAATCATAAAAGTTTTAAGATGGGAAGAGTTACCCTCGACTTGTGAATTAAAATCTATCACAATTTATACTAAGCTAAAAATAAAAGTACATTTTTTTTTTTTAAATTCGATGAAATCTTATCATTTTGATCCATATGGATCAAAACGGCAACACTAATGATATCCCAAAGTTAAAAAAAAAATAACTAAAACCGAGACTTCTCTGCTTTTCGCATCGAAAGAGTTAAAAGAAGATAAGGCACTGGAAATGCAACATAAAGCTTTGCCATTGCTTGAATTCCGGCAACAAGTACCAGATTTAAAATATACGCTGTTGAAAACAGCTGCGTGCCGTATATTTTCAATTTTCGGTACAACATATAACTGTGAGTCTTTGTACTCTACAATGAAATTCGTAAAGTAAAAATACCGCTCACAATTAGTTGCTTTCGCGTACCTGTTAATTATTGAAAGTTATAAAAATTATCAGCTTTTTGTGTTCACGTACGTAAAAAACTTGCACAGTAGGGAACTTGAGAGAGCAAAATGACATTTCATTTGAGAGAAATCTGCTAGTTTCTGCTGGAAAAATTTTTGCCAACAGCAATTTGCCAACAAGAAAACAGCAGATCAAAAACAGCCGGTTGGAATTTACGCAAATCCCAAAATTGAATTTGATGCTTTGGAAGTTAAAATAGTGAAATGAGACTAATTAAACTTGTAAGAAGTAAGTTTAGTCAGTGAACTGTGTCAGGATAAGACTTCGGAATTTGTTTTCTTACGTTTTCAATTTTATACTTTTGAATGTAAACAAAATTTCTATCAGCTCAATCAAGTTAGCGGCGCTAAAATGAAAAAATGAAGAAAAAATTTGTTCGTATTATTGTGCTCATTGTGTGCTATTTTCGGCCACTTTTCGTTTTTTTTTGTGCTCCGACCATTTGGTAAATAATTAAGACTTTGCTAAGTTAACCGTAGCTTAGCAAAACATTCATTCAATGAAGTATTTTTACTACTTTTCCGGGCTTATTTTTTTTGTGCTTTTTATGGGCTTTAAAAATATTGCTCGGTTAACATTGAAAAACCGTTTGACGCCACGCTAGCTAACCCACTTCTTAAACCTTGGTCGAACACGGATAAATAGTATTGAGGAATTACGTGCTATTTTTGGGCTTTTTAGAGTCACCTAAATAATTATAGGAGCTCATCCAGTTTCCGAGATAATTAAGACTTTGCTGGGTTGACTGTAACTTAGCAAAACATCCATCCAGTGAAGGCTTTTTACTGCTCATCTGGAATTATTATTTTGTGCTTTTTATGTGCTTTGCAAAAATCGCTAAAAATATTGCCCAGTAACCATTGAAAAATCGCTTCACGTCACGGTAGCAGACCAACTTTATAAATTTTGGTCGAACACAGATATATATTGCTGAGGAATTAGGTGATATTAAGGGGCTTTTTAGGGCCGCCAAAATTATTTAAGGTGCTCAGTCAGTTTCCGGGATAATTAAGACTTTACTGGGTTAAATGTAACATAGAAAAACATCTATTATGTGAAGACTTTTTGTTTAAAGTTTCAAGTTTATGGAAAACTGTCAAGTGTACTCATTGAGGTGTTTAATAAACTCAGAGTTTAATTTGACATTTGTTTGTTAACTTTTTCTTATTTACATTTAGCCTGTTCCCGTACTCAAGGATTTAGACAGAAATAGTCCGCAGTAGCCGTGTTGCAGAATACCAACCGTTTGGCTATAAAGAAATAAAAAACGTAGCTAAATAGAACTTTTCATGCTGATTTTAACCATACCAAGATTATTTGGTGCAAATAAAAACTAAAGCCCATAAAAGAGGTTAAAGTTAAACTTTTATATTTTTCTTTTATTTATAATATCTCGGGAACTATTTGACCGATTACAAACTTATTGATGCTAATTTAAAGATAATTTAGGTACGTTTTACGCGACGTATACAATTTTAAATAAACGCCATTTAAAAAAATATATTTATATATTTTTTGGTTATTAGGTATTTCTGGCTTAAAACTATAAAGAAAGGAAACAAATTATGCACACCAAGTGAAATACCCCTAATTACCTTTATTTTGACGTCATTTAAAAAAATCAAAACATTTAACTTTAACCATTGATATCTTCTTTCTTTTCAACTTTCGCCAAATAAAATCTTGCAGTACGGGACATTTTTTGCTGGAGATTTTAAAAGAACGAACCTATTGACTATCCAACATTAAACAGAATTGTTACGAACGGCTTTAACTGACCAAAAATCAGATTTTGAAAATCTCGGCAAAGGGATCTTTTGAATTTTCTTGTATATCTATCTTACGTACAATAGAATAATAATAAAATTAATGTTTTTCATTTCTTATAATAATTTAATTTAAAAATAAAATTTTTGTTTTTCTTCTTCTTTTTTTGTGGCTCTTTGTAGCACTTAGAACTTAGATGTGGCTCTTTTAGGCCCTCGGCCTTGCCCACCCCTGCTATATACATTTTCATACAAGGCAGGATTAATCAGTATTAAAAATATGCTGCAGAAACACAACAGCAAACAACAGCTGAGCTAAGAAGCAATGACATGCTATGACAGTATGTTTGAGATGGAATGACATGGCATAGCAATGCATGCAATTTTTGAAAATGACATTTTAATAGATACGCTGGGAAGAAGTTAAGAAAATGTTTAAATTAACATTTTGTTACCTACTTCACCGATTTGAAATCTGAAAACTATACCTTTCATGAGCATGAAATGGTATTATAACTTTGGTCCGATATTTGTAAGTACAAGAATAAGAAGAGATAGACTCATGAAAATGTGTTCTTATGTATGTGACCAGAACACCGAACTGAGCCGACTTAGGGTAAGAACATAGTGGAGCGGCGGGCAAAGAGCATCGAGCAAAGCGTCGATTTCAAACGCATATGTTTCAATGGGAAAGCGAAATAAAGTGAAGAGCAAAGCGTACATACGCATTTGTAATTGAAGCTTTGCTCGATGCTAGCTCTTCGCTTTGCTCGCCGCTCCACTATGTTTTGACCCTTAGGCATATGGCAACCGAACTTCAGTTGGGTGGCCACTGGCTGAAAGGGTTTTACAGATGGCAACTGCAAGCTGGCAACTGAGTTGCTATATTGGCAACTGCATTTTTGTGGTCGCTGAGGTATTAATCGAAGATTGTATAAGGTAAACTTCAAAGTCTAGGGGGCGGGCTCGAGCCCCCCCTCCCCCCCGTCCCTACGTAGCATGAATACTTGCGCGGGGTATTTAATGTTCGGCTCCGCTCGAGCTTTGACTTTTTTACTTGTTAAAAAATAATTCAGGTGAGTAAATTAGGTGATTTAGTTAAATAAAAAATGGAAAGGTTAGTAATTTTTAATAATTTTTTTTTAGTACTTGAATTTAAAAATTGGATCATTGTATTCAATAAAAAGTTTTTAAAAGGTCGTAAATCAAACCTGCGCCACTAAATAACTACTCGCTCGCTGCGGAAAACTTGAAACTTGACAAAATTTTAAATTCTTTTCGATTGAGACTGCACCAGTCGAGAGGACTTTCAGTTATATATTTTTTTTCTTTATTGCGGTGCAATAATTGTTTTTTTGGGAATTGCATCTGTCTGCAAATGTCGTATGTATCCTCCTGAATCTTCACAATCTAGTATCATGACAAGATCGTTGTTTAAACACCGTTGTTTTCCAAAGAATTCTTCATTCTCATTATTTTGGTTGTTTCTGAATGTGGAGAACCAGTAACGTCAAAAGCGTTTTTCGATTTTAGTATTTGTAATTCATTTTTGATCCTTTCTTCTGTGACTGGCCAGATATACGTTTTATCATTGCACTTGCATAATATTCCAAGGACCGAAAATAACAGTTATTTTTTTACCAGTTAAACTTGGCCTAATATTTTTTATTCCGAAAGTTTTTTCTGGATAATAAACAAACAGCTTATCAAAATTAAACAAATTTGGCATCATTTGAAAGGGGACTGAAATAGCTTTTAAACAGAAATAACGAACGAAGGTTACCACCTCTATTTATATATTTTTTGGTATCTTTTAATACTAAAGAAATTCATATACCTGACCCAAGGTTTGTTCTATGGTAATTAATTATCATTTTTTATTGAAATATTTTTCAATAGGTGACTTTGCTTGTTTAGACATTTCAGTTTTAAAGCTACTTAACTCCTCTTGCATTTGATACCAAAGTGGTTTAATTTGGATAATCGGTTTGTTAATTGTCCGGAAAGGACTTTTAGTTGGGAATAAAAAATATTTGGCCAAGTTTAACTCGTAAAGAAAATAACTGTTACTTTCGGTCTCTTCAATATTCGCATTCGCAAAAGATCCGCATTGATTATTGAGAATACGAAAGAGAATGCGAATGTTAAAATTAATGCGGAAGCTCCACGTTTGAGAATGCGAATGCGAATATTCGCAACAAGCCTGGTTTCAACTTAAAAGATAGGATGGTTTTGAACCCGAGAAAAAATATTTTTTTTTTCCATCGACAGTTTTTCTATGCTTCTCGCAACGTTTTTAAAAATCATGTGACGTGTTGGTTCCAACTTAAAAGATAGGATAGTTTTGAACCTGAGAAAAAAAAAACATTTTTTTTCATCGAAAGTTTTTCTATGCATCTGCAACGTGCTTATCTTAATATATATAAAATCCCGTGTCACTGTGTTCGTTAACGCTAATCTCCGAAACCACTTAACCGATTGCAATGAAATTTTGTGGGTGTGTATTGTTGGTTCCAACTTAAAAGATAGGATGGTTTTGAACCCGAGAAAAATATATTTTTTTTCATCGACATTTTTTCTATGCTCGCAACGTTCTTAAAAATCCCGTGTCTTGTTGGTTCCAACATAAAAGGTAGGATACTGAGAAAAAAAATTTGTTTACGTCGAAATTTTTTCTATGCATCTGCAACGTGCTTATCTTCTTAATCTATATATATAAATGTGAATGTCTGTTTGTTTATTACCTTGTAACTTTTGAACCACTGCACGGAATCGCACGAAAATTTCATAGTCGTAGAATTTTTAATCAGCCATAACTTCGGAACCATAAGCCACATAAAATTGAAATTTGGTATGCAAACATATCAATGTTAGGTGCTTATAGTAAGGTTTATAATATAGGTGTGGAATTTTTTATCAGCCATAATTTCGGAACCACAGGTCACATGACTCCTTTAATTCCTTTTGATATGCCTTTCGAATTTAAAAGACCTCAGTTTTCAGTTCGGTTAGCTTTTGCAATGACAACAAACAAAAATGCCTTAAAGTAAAACCCGAAACTTTAGCGAAAATAAAATGTGTGATAATTGTATTGGAAAATGCATTTATGTTAATAGATACTTTGAAGTATTAAAAAAATGCTGGGAAATCATATTAAGAAATTAGATAGTATTTCTTCTATTATACAATTTATTGGATACATTTTATCCTAAATAAAAACACCTGCAGTGCCAAAAAATTATTCCATACCACACAAGCTATACAGCTGTCCTACCATATGCTGCTATCACGGCTATAGTAAAATTAGAGCAGAAAGAGAGTATAATATTTTTACATAAAATATTTTTCATGTTTGTATAAAAACGTGGGGTGAACCCAGCGGGTAAAAGCTAGTATATAATAAAATTATGTAAAAAAAAAATATTTTTTAAAAGCAAGCTTTTATTTAACATGTACAATCAAAGGAATAAAGTAAAGAAGGTGTATTAAAAGACTTTTTAGCAAGAAAATTTCAGCAAAACTGCACCAAAATTAATAAAATAAAATAAGTTAAGGTTTCGTCAAAGTTACTATAAGCCATTTAGTGAAAGGAGTTACTCAAACTCTAATGAAAATTACTAACAATTTACTACTAATTTACTTCGTTTCTAAAAAAAAGTTTGTCGCTCGAATAGCAAACCGGCATTTAAATATCTCCATACATACCTAACCAATTATGCATGTACTCCGAATTCGTCGACAAGCTTTTTTAAAAACGGAGTAAATTAGTACAAATGGTTAGTAATTTTCATTAAAGTTTGAGTAACTCCTTTCACTAAATGGCTTTTAGTAAATTTAACGAGACCTTAACTTATTTTATTTTATTCATTTTAGTGCAGTTTTGACAAAATTTTCTTGCTAAACAAATCTTTTAATATACTACTTCACTTTATTCCTTTTTGTACCTGTTAAATAAAAGCTTGTTTTTTTAAAATATATTTTTTTACATTATTTCATTTTGAACTTCTTAGTTTTATTTTATATATAGCCAGGACATAATGTTTTTATTAAGGGCTGACTCTCCATTTATGAGCGTAGTACAATTAATATAAGCGGCGTAAATCTTTTCGATCATCTGTTTAGGCTGAGCAAAACACGTTGAGTTCAGGTAGCGAAAAAATTGTACGATGAAAAAAATGGCGGAAAGTTGGCAACTGTTAAACTGAGCGGAACTACTCAATTGTGCGTTTCTAGGACAAACAGTCTACGGTTAGACAATATGAACACGCCCAATGTGTCACGAATTAAGAGCATAATCAGAAACAAATGGGTGTGTTATTAAATTTAAACATTCAGATCAAGTACAAACCACACACCCGGTAGGTGCTCTACAGAAATTCGTTTAGAAATATCCCAAGGTTAACAGCTGATTTATTCAAACTAATTTCCGGTATTTTATCTTACCAATGTATTCACAATAGAATCTATCACACCACTGCCTAAAATTATCCTACATAGTTGCGCCGGCAAATTACGCTCTGCTATCACTATCAGTAGTGAATACGCTGTAAGTAATCTGTTAAGCAGGGACCACACGATTTGTACATTTGTACAGATTTGTACATTTTGGCAGTCACAGAGTGGTGTTGTCTAAAAATAATGAGTGGAAGCTCGTCCGCTTCCTTCCTTGAACGGAGTGGGAGATATGGCACTGGGTAGTTCCTGGGCTCACGGGGTGAGGTTGGCAAAGAGCAGCTGTAGAAGAAGTGAGGCGGCGATCGGCGAACGGATGCAGGCGGCAATGTCGGGCGCCGGCGATGGCTCAGCGGAGGATCTGGGGATGGCTTTGAACGCGTTGGTCTCGAAGCAGGAACTGCGTTTACACGT
The DNA here is from genome assembly GCF_013731165.1 of Rhagoletis pomonella. Lineage (NCBI taxonomy): Eukaryota > Metazoa > Arthropoda > Insecta > Diptera > Tephritidae > Rhagoletis > Rhagoletis pomonella. The sequence goes on from NW_023458571.1 coordinate 4,654,800, forward strand.
ACTGCGCGATCTAAATTATTAAGTCACACTTAATACCGATCGCGGCTGTCAAACAGAACTGCGCAAGCGAAAAGAAGAAAACTACCAAACCGGACTTTAATTACAAATGAAATGCGTTTATTAACTTCGATCTACTAATTATTTCACAATTCTTGTTCGTATTTGCTACAATAAGCAATTTTAGAGCGGGCGTATACCGAAAGCGAATGCAATAAGTTCAGTGCAAAAAAGAGAATTAAAATGTCAAAATCATATAGAGATGTGCATGTAAAGTAGCGAGCATGGTAGCGAGCTAACAACGCCTGCGTTGCCACCCGCAAACACACTCATCATTACATAGCGTTTAGACTGTCAACAGGTTACAAATTCAATACAAATTCAAGAATAGAAACGGTTCAATACAAGCGTATACTAAGGTTGCTCGCGTTGGTATAGCCACAAATTTAAGATACGCTAATATAAAAAATTCATTAAATATATATAACCCAACAATTGAGCGACGTGAAGGTTAATTGTTATAAAAGGTAAGTTACTATAAAAATTCATTCAATATACGTATACATGTAATCCAACGATTGAGTGACGGCGAAGTTAGGTGTTATCAAAGCGGCCGCAGTGCTCGCTTGCACAATGAGTTTAGCTCAATAACAACTTTCAAACAACACCACTCTGTAACTGTTAAAATGTACAAATCTTGTGATCCCTGCTTTAGATGAAGATAGGGATAGGGATAGGGAGGTGCGAAAATGTTAAAATTAAAAGCTAAGTGTATAGTATACATTTGGGTTGTAGGTTTGTTGTGTATGTGGAGATTCTTGCAAATAATTTTGAAATTTATACGCACACATGTATAAAGAGCAGCAAGCTCATGCCACCAACAGCGATGTCGTATGTATAGAATTTCTACTGGGTAATGTATGTATGTAAGTTAACTACATACAAATGTATATATGTATATCCATACATGAGCGAACTTGCCATACGGAGTTATACCGCGCGGTACCTTACCGGTACCTTTATAATGAAAACAGCTCTTATAAAGATTTTATTTTGTTTTATGTTGTTGTTGTTTTTATTTTATCTTAAACTGAAGCATTTTCATCTAAGCTGAGGGCCCGTTGTTGATTTTGTAATTTTAGCAAAAGTCATTATAAACCATTGATTGAAAACGAAAAACGTGGAGCGCATGCAATACAAAGCATTAGATTTAATTGACAATAGTCAAACTACATACCATAGACCTACAATTTCTGCAGAGAAAGTACAAATTTGAGATCGATTTTAAGCGGTCGTTATTCATATATCCACATTCATACATATATTACTCTTCATATCAATTCAGGTCTATGACATGAGCCCCACGCTTTGCATTTTCAATCTCATAAATGGTTTATAATGACTTCTGCTAAAATTTCAAAATCAAAAGTTATCTATACAAATTCTATGGGACTAAGAAAGATTATTTTCTAATTTTTAGTCCATTCATAAAAGCGTTGTATATTAAAAAGTTTTATTTTATTTTATTTATTTTCTACTTTTTTGTCTTGTCTGTACAAAATTTTGCAATAGATATTAAAATAATTCAACTTGCAGTGAAAGAGAACAGAAGACTATGCAAGCAAAATGTTGTCTGCTCACGTTTAGTATAAACATACATATGTATGTACATACATATAGCAGCAGTTAATTTCATTTAAAGAAATGGCGTGACCAGTGATCGGACTTTAAAAAAATTCAGTGTGGTAGAATCCAGAAAAAAATGTGGCAGATTTAAAAAAAAAATTGGTAGATCTCTGGGTTTGGATCAAACTTTGTACAAAAATTATAAAAAGTCTGCAAGGTTTTACCTAAATTGCCAACTTTTTAATTAGATTCTAAAAAAATTTAATGTTAGTATAATAAAGTGCACGATTTAACTTTCTAAAAATTGCTTTGAGTTTTGGAAATATTTTCCTTGACAGTGTAAAGCAGTTCCTTCCATATTAAGAATTTTTTCGAACATATTTTAAGAGATTTCTTGCGGAGTACTGTCAGCTTTTCTTTTGATCACATCACGAAGTAGCTAACAAATGTGGCACGTTCCAGAAACAGCTAATTGGGATTTGCCGGTTTTGACAATTCTCAAGTAAAAGTAAACAACGCCTCAGAAACCTTAGATGCACTTAAATTTGCTAATACGTTCACAAAAATCGCCGGTTTTAGCCTTTTCGCTATTAATTCTCTTTACAAATCATATGTTTTGCAATTTAACACAATAAAACCACGTTTCCTGTCGAAAAAATGATTGCTGAGAAAATTTACTATTTTACAGTTTATTTTATCCTCCCATTGGGGAAATTTCATCGTCGCCGGGACCGCGGGATCTTGTATTATATCATGCTTGTTACCATATGGTGTTCTGTGTTGGACAGTTTTTGCTCTTAAAATTAAGAAAATTATGTTTAACAAAAATAAAACTATAAAAATAGATGCTCAAAAAAGTGGCAGATCTACCGCAATGTGGTACAAGTCCGATCACTGGGCGTGACGTCCATTTCCGCTGTAGCGTATGTAAATAGTGCATAATTTTAGGCGAAATATTTAACTTCTTCTGGCGGGGTGACATCTAGAGTCTTCTAGTAGTATCTCCTTGATATGATGCCTACAACGAGGTTCATATCTAGACTAGGTTGATATCTAGACTTTGCTTCAAATAGCTTTGCTACACTACTTACGCTTAACCGATTTCAATGAAATTTTGTGGGTGTGCATTGTTGGTTCCAACTTAAAAGCTAAGATAGTTGTGAACCCGAAAAAAAATATTTTTTATTTAACCGATTTCAATGAAATTTTGTGGGTACGTATTGTTGGTTCCAACTTAAAAGGTAGGATTGTTTTGAACCCGAGAAAAAATATACTTTTTTCATCGACATTTTTTCTATGCTTTTCGCAACGTTCTTAAAGATCCCATGTCGTGTTGGTTCCAACTTAAAAGATAGGATAGTTTTGAACCTGAGAAAAAAAAATTTTTTCATCGAAATCTTTTCTATGCATCTGTAACGTGCTAATCTTAATATATAAATATCCCGTGTCACTGAGTTCGCTTACGTTAATTTCCGAAACCGCTTAACCGATTTCAATGAGATTTTGTGGGTGTATGTATGTTGTTGGTTCCAATTTTAAAGTTAGGATAGTTGTGAACCGGAAAAAAATATTTTTTTTAAACCGATTTCAATGAGATTTTTTGGGTATGTATTGTTGGTTCCAACTTAAAAGATAGGATGGTTTTGAACCTGAGAAAAAATATATTTTTTTTCATCGACATTTTTTCTATGCTTCTCGCAACGTTCTTATAAATACCGTGTCGTGTTGGTTCCAACTTAAAAGAAAGGATAGTTTTGAACCTGAAAATTTTTTTTTTCATCGAAATATTTTCTATGCATCTGCAACGTGCTTATGTTAATATGTATATAAAAAGCCCATGTCAATGTGTTCGTTTACGCAAATCTCCGAAACCGCTTAACCGATTCCAATGAAACTCAAAAGTTAGGATAGTTGTGAACCCGAGAAAAAATATTATTGTTTTCGGGGAAATTTTTTCTATGCTTCTCGCATCTTGCTTATCTAATATATAAAAATCTCGTGTCACGGTGTTATTGGTCGAAATCGTTATGAAATTTTTTGTGTATATATGTATGGTAGGTATGAGAATCGGATGTAAAGTATATTTCATACCGCTAGGTGCAGGGGGCGTGGCACCTCCCATACAAACCGATACATATCTCTGGAAGTGTTCATTTTAGACTACTCGAATATGGTATGTAGATATATGAAAACAATTGCATACTCATGGAGAAAAATTGCGGTTATTGGAAAAAGGAGCGTGGCACCGAAGTTTTCATACTACATATCCCGGAAAATGTTCATGGAAAAGGTCTCGAACATGGTAGGGAGATATATGAAAGCAACGGCATACTCATGGAGATAAATTGTGCTTATAGGAAAAGGAGGCGTGGCACTTCCCATACGCATCACACATTTGTATACTAAATATCTCTTGAAAATTTGATATCAATTTCGAAATCATTGACAACGAAAACCCCTGGATATCAAATTTCATTGAAATCTGTCAAATACATATGGAGTAAACATTTTTGTCGATTCGTTCAAATAAACGACTTAAGAAAAAGATGCTCTATTTAATGAAGGGGGAAAAAAGGGGAAGAGTTCGTAATATTTTTACATTGGCAATTTGTTGGATTTTCGAACTGTTGAAGAGAAATTGCTGTACTCGTTGGAACTTTTTTTATAACTCTAACTAATATAAAAATTTCAAAATTTTTTCAATAAAAAAAGGCAATTTATAAAATAGGAATTACACCCATTTTACAAACAACTATATTATTAACAAAATTCGCCTCATTTGCCATGTTGACAAAACTATTAGTTGTTAATAAAAATAACATGACAAGCGAAACTTTTTATCATCGCTTCAAAAAAAAATTATTTAATTCGACGCACGATAGCGCTGCTGCCAAAGCAGCGTTGCGTTAAAAGTCAAAATTTGTATGTTGCATTGTGTATGATAAGATTTAAAGACTTTTGTTTTTCTATTTTTGTCGTCGTAATTAGTCACTTTGTCCTTATGTGCAATGTTAAGAAAATACCTTTTCTCTACATTTTTTTGCGATGTTGCTTGAACCACGGCTTGAACCCAGCCCCTGCTGAGTGGAAGCGCGCACTGCTTACCACTACACCACAGCGGCTTCTGACTGCAGTCATACCACTCAGTATAAAATTTATAATTAGTCACTTTGTCCTTATGTGCGGCAATGGAAATATGCCTTCTGACAACCACCAAACCGTAATATTAGAAGATAAATGCGTCACTGAAAATCATGAACGTGAACTGTTGGCGAAAATGTTGGACCAAAATGTTTCAATACAAAAAATTTATTTTGGGCGGGACGAAGTACGCCGGGTCTGCTAGTATTTTAAAAAAAGTAACAAAAAATTTTAACCAGAAAAAGGTTATGAATATTTAAATAACAAAAATCAACACGTGGACACTTATTTGAACCACCATAATATATACTACCCTGCCTACCTTTAGTTAATACACTTTGAAATATTTTTCATTCAAATTTGTATGAACTTAAAGTGTGAAGTGTATGAACCAGAGACATAACTATTATAAAAGAAAATAAAAGTCGGGGCTTTTTCAGGACTATTTCAGGATTAGTTGGAGACCAGCTTGGGGCTAGTTGG
>NW_023458571.1:4660056-4661662 GCF_013731165.1 Rhagoletis pomonella
CCGAACTGGGCCCCCACTAGCCCCGAACTAATCCCGTCCTTTAAGACTTAAACAATTTTTTCGCACTCATAATTATTATGAAAAGACTTTTATAATAAAAGTCTCAAAATAAAAGTCTTTGAAAACTTAAGAATATTTATATCAATGATAATTATTATGACAAGACTTAAAAAATATAAGTATCAAAATAAATGTGATAATTATTATTATCAATGACTTAAACAATTTTTCTCACATATATAGTTATTATCAAAAGACTTTTATAATTCTTCCGAAAATTTTGATGACTTTTTTAAAACTCCACCATGAAATAATTATTATTCTGGGTCTCTGGTATGAACTAAAGGTGGGCGGGGTAGTACATAAGTGCATCAAAATAAAAGTTCGTTAAATAGTTTAAAATTGGTTTGTTTTATTCCCATAGTGGAAGAAAACTCTATCGATACATTGATGTACGCCCTCCGATGCATTGACAAATATCGATGCGAGGAAGAACATCGATGTATTTTTGCCACTAACACCCTAATCAGAATACGTCGTTCAATGGTAATCAAGAAAAATTATGTGCTAAATTAATGATCTCAATTTTTAATAAGCTAAATTTATAAATAATAATAATAATTAATAAGCTAAATGTATAGCCTAATGTCTTATTTACAAGTTGCCGGGGTCGACAATCATCAAGACACTGAAGATGCTGATACAGCCATTGTTGAGGCGGCCTTAGTCCGTTCTTCACATTTTAAAGTGATTACATTGTAGGCGAAGATTTTAATCTTGCAATTTTGACGGGAAGAAACCCTACAATTTCGATTGTTTTTTGAAAAAACCCGGCACAGGTAACCTGGTAATTATTACGCTCCAAGTTTATTCAAACATGGCCCTGATGTACTTAATTGTGAATATGCTCTTGATACACGCTTACATCCACATTCGGATATTCAAAGAAAAAAATTATTAACCGCCTGAAGCTACTGATAGAAATTCAAAAATGTATGGAACTTGATGCAAGCCAAGAAATATTTGCGGAAATAAGCGAGAAGGTTTTTCTTGCTGTCTAATCAACAAAAAAAGAGAAAAGTACTTCTTCCTTGAACCTAATGAGATACGAACGTTTAAAGTCAACTACTTCACAAGCAAACTGTGATCTAAAAAACTGCAAATTCAAAAATGGTTAGGTACTTCTAATGATCCGGGAACTTGAGGATGGAAAGCAGTTCGCAGGGATTTGACAGCAGTTCGCACAGACAAAGATGCTGCGACTAACGTTTTACTAAGATTTATTTGCTGCAAGTGTACTACGAATTGTGAAGTATAGTGAATTTGAAGTATCCACAAAAAATCGAAAACTGTATCCAAATGTATCCACCGAAAAGAGCGGACATTTTTACACAGTGATTCTATGTAAAACAAACACGGCCCCATAACAAACTTATTTACATGTAGTCAGTACTTTCCCATCCTTAGACACGGATTTGGGAAACAAAGGCCCGTAGTTATAGTCAAAATTAACTCGACTCTAAAGCAGTGACCGCCAAACACTTTCCTGGGAAACGAACTATTCGGCCTTTCACATGTACACAATCGGCTTCTTACACGTACACAA
>NW_023458571.1:4676662-4693813 GCF_013731165.1 Rhagoletis pomonella
ATATTTACTGATTTATCGAAGATTTTGTATTTCTCGAAATTACCGTTTTATGGAATGTGGGCGTGGTTATTGTCCGATTTTAAAAAGTTTCGGGCATTTGGTATGCTGTACCAGGACCAACAACTGTGCCAAGTTTGGAAGAAATTTGTGCAGCGGTTACCAAGATATACACATGTAACCATAAGTGGGCGTGGCTACGCCCATTTGCCAAAATTTTAAAATATTCTTATTTTTCGTCTAAAACTCATTGTAAATATCAATTTTGAGTGAATTATCTTCAGTAGTTACTAAAATATCGCAGTTTTCGTATTTCAGAAAATTACCGTTATATGGGAGGTAGGCGTGGTTATTGTCCGATTTTTTAAATTTTCGGCCATTTAGTATGATGTATCAAGGCCAACAACTGTGCCGAGTTTGGAAGAAATTGGTGTAGCGGCTACCAAGGTATACACATGTAACCATAAGTGGGCGTGGCTACGCCCATTTGCCAAAATTTTAAAATATTCTTATTTTTCGTCTAAAACTCATTGTAAATATCAATTTTGAGTGAATAATCTTCAGTAGTTACTAAAATATCGCAGTTTTCGTATTTCTGAAAATTACCGTTATATGGGAGGTAGGCGTGGTTATTGTCCGATTTCGCCCATTTTCAATACCGTCCGTCCTACGCCCAAAAGAAGTTCACGTACCAAGTTTCATTAAGATATCTCAATTTTTACTCGAGTTATCGTGTGCACAGACGGACGGACAGACGGACGGACGGACGGACGGACAGACAGTCACCGCTTAATCGATTTCTCTTTTCATTCTGATCATTTATGTATACATTTGTCGATATCTATCTCGATTCGTTTTGCCTGTTACAAACAACCGTTATGTGAACAAAGTTATAATACCCTTGTGCACAAGTGCGCTCGGGTATAAAAATGGCTGCAAGTTTTTCAATAGGGATTTTGCAGAGCCAATGGAATGAAAGTCACCACAACACAACATATCTGTCATTTCATCGTATTATCGAATAGGTGGTGTACATTGATATTCGGTCTTTCTATTTTGGACTTTAGAGAATCAACACGTATGTTTAATATATAATATATAATTCATATTTCATTTTATTTTTTTCTTCAATTTCAATATTTTTGCACAAATTTGTTGCATCGTTTCGTACGAAAAGTTTGAGTATGTACTTTGGAAATTTTCCATGTAGGTATTTCTCCTCTTTGATTTACAGTGAACAAAACCATTGCAAAAATTGTGGCTGTGTTGTGTTCTTTGGCTTCGAATGAAGTTTTTTCAAGTCCTTTTTTACTGTCGATTGTGAATTTCATTTTATTATTTTTCAAATAGTGCGTTTACCATACGATTTATCGAATTCGTTCGTATGCATTGACTTTTTCGTTCGCTATTGAATAAAATGCCACGATCCAGTTGTTCAAATATAGGCCGACGTACGCGTCTTGCGAAAATGATGTTATCGCAAAGAAGATCGCAAAATGTTGAGGAGCACTTCCAACAAAATGAATAAATAATTTGAATTACATTTTTTAATTAGGTGGCAACTCTTTGAAACAATAAGAACTTATTACACATCCGCAGGCCAAGCCCTGATACCTCATTTTGTAAAATCGAAGGAAACGGTACAGATATGACGAAAAAGTTTTCATTCATATGTATATACGGTTACAGGTAATAAGGTCAATGGAAATAAGGTCAATTGACTTTATTTCCCACCCTGGTGCGAAATAAAGTCAATTGACATTATTACCTCTTTAAAAGCGAAATAAAATCAACAGAAATTTGGAAATAAAGTCATTGACGCTATTTCCATTTGAATGAGGAAATAGCGTCAATGACTTTATTTATTTATGCTTAAAGTATGTCGATTTATAGAAAAAAATGTTGTTCTTACAACAAACATTGCCCCGTAAGTGTTGTTTTTTAATAGATGAAAAAGGTTATTGCCAAATCCTCAGTGTTGTGATATTAAAATCCACACACAATCATGAACTACCACCAATTGATTTTATTAAAAAAAATTTAATTACGAATATGTAAAACCTAATGCGAAAAACTAAACACCTGCGCACAGCTGGAATACGAGAAATATTTGAAGAAAGAGTGTAGAAATGATCCATAACTTGCAAAACATTTTTCGTTTCCACAAAAATAAAGCGAACACTTTTAAATTGATGAAACAGTCCATGTCCAAAAACCCCGGAAGAACACTGAAGGAATTCTGTGTTTTAAATTAGCATATTTTGAACGAATTTGGAATGTCTAAGGTGGAAAAGAAACCAACCTTTCTATAAGGAAACAATTATAGAAAAAGAATTTTCCTACACTATATTCATGTCCTCTCATGTCTAGATGGCACATTCAACGAGCTAATGTGCCAAAATGCGAGTATAAACAATTATTGATTATTTAATATCGGAACCGAGATCATATACATAAGTTAATAGATTGGTTTTCACACACTTTTGAAACACAAATTATATGCATTTTTACTGCAGACAAGTTGTTGCCCCAAAACAGAGCAGAAATCTTCCAATCAGGGCTGCCAACTATCCTTAGTTATGAGGTCCCATATTGAGGATAAAAAAGTTCCAAAATGTGCCAAATAGAAAAATAAAAGTGCCAAAAAAGATGTCATTCATTTTAATCATTCACATTTAGCAATAAAATAAAGCTACATTTTCCAAACAAAAGTTTAATGATAAAATAAGATAAACCAGTTTATAAATTAGAAAATTTTAGTTGGAAAAAAGAAGTGCACGCAAATTTTTTTTACAAAAGTGCCGTTTGAAGTAACATAGGGACAAATGACACGGTTTGAGCCACGTTGGCGTCCCTGCTTCTAATAACTTACAAATATAAAAATTTGAAATATCGAGGGCTTGAATTCATTAATACCCTCTATCTGCAATTTGCACAAAAACTAATTTGTGATTCTAGAAACCATCTGGGACTTATTACCTGTCGTTATATAAGGTAGCATTAATATCACTGATGACAGTTAAAGCTTAGGTGGATTTTTATATCAGAATCTCATCTTTGTGAAAAGTGTGCAGATAGAGGGTATTATTGAATATAAGCCCTCGATGTTTAAAATATATAAAAATTTTATTTCAACGTATACAAAAAATAAATCTACCTACGATACAGCAAGGCGCGAAACGGGGAAGGGGGGCCGCGGCGTAGCGTGACGTGGTGTGCGCGCCGATCGCGCGAAGTACGCGAGGCGCGAGCGCGACGCGCGCGGTGTGGCGCGCTGACGCGGGCCGCCGCGAAGCTAAGCAAATTTAATGTTTGAAAGAGAAATAATGTCAATAGATTTTATTTCGTTTTTAAAAAGTCAATTGACCTTATTTCCGTTGATCTTATTACCTGTCACCGTATATACATATGTATATGGGAAAATCTAAAAAACATATCAAGCTGGTTTCTTTTGGATATAATTCATTGACGTATACTTGAAGCCTCAAAAAAAATTTGGATCAATTTGCTGCCTTACTTTTGAATTATAGGTGTTTAAATTTAAAAAAATAATGAAAACAAGTTAATTTTTTATGTAATTTTTAAGAGGGACAAAATTAATTATGTCATAATTTTTGAAGCACACCATATTCTGATTTGAAATTTAATGGGCATTTATCATTTATGTGTATACTTCATATGGAGTAGTTAAGAAAAGTGTGCATTAAAAAACACACTTCACAATTTAAAAAAATTTCGGTTTATCTCGTATAGTTTTTGAAGCATTTAATTTTAAGAACTTTTTAAGTATGTGTTGTATTCTACAAACAATTACGAATAACTTGATACCTTAGCAAGAGGTGTGCTTTCAGAATAAACCAACTTTTAAAGATAAAATATTCTGCGATCTTGAGCGTAATTTTTATTCCAAAAATATCTTAATTGAAGGCACATTTGGAAAATACGTCGAAACGATCTAAATATTTTTATAACTACTAGTCCATATAACGTTGCGTATGCCTGTTAAATGCTTCAACAAAATGTTCTCTAGAAGTGTGTAAAAACCCCAATTTAGTACTTTAAATTATGCTCCTTCTTGTAGTCAGAATATTTCGAGCGAGGTATCAAATCAAATTTTTTTCGACAAAGGTTCTGATAGTTGCTCCTACTTACTTCGAGCCTTCTAAATTTAATGGCGTCCTCAGTTTTGTCCGATTATCTCCACTTTTGGAGATAGCGGTACTTGAAACTTTGCTTAAATTTGAACTATTTTATAAAAAAACTCCCTCAGTTTCAAAGATATTTTACTAAAACTTTGCACACGCTGGTATTTTATTATTTCCTTCACTATCTCATAAAAGCATCGACATCGGTTCACTCGAAAATCTAGCTCCCATACAACTGATTGTCCAGAGACGATTTTTGCGTTATAACTCCTCCAATTAAACAGGTTAAAATTTAGTATAGGTTCACTTCAGCATATAGAATGCACACAATTTATTACTCATACATGAAGTTAGAGTTATAGCGCAAAAACACATATCTGAGTAATCAGTAGTATTGGAGCTATACGTTAAAGGGCACCCATTTCGATAATTTTAATGTTAGTTCTATGTAATCAAACGGAACGGTTGTGCAATTTTTTGCTCGCGTTAATTTCTTGAAATAAAACAAAATTTAAACGTTAAACGCAAACAAAACAAGTAAGAGCAGCGCTGTCTTCGGCTATGCCGAAGGCTTCATACCTTTCATTAACATCTGCAAATTTTACTTTGACAGATTACTGCTTTTGAATACATCTGCATACATCGATAGAGGAGTTACATACCTATATAAAAAATCGCATCTGAACAATCAGAGGTATCGAAGATATACCTTATATTAGCACCAATCTAAGTGATTTTCACTGCTATGTGATCGGTATGTAACCGGTAACACAATTTATTGGGTTTCGTTTCCTACATAAAGGAGATATATCGCAAAAACTGGTATCTGAACAATCAGTGGTATAGGAGACAAAGCTTATACAGCATAGATTTTGACGATTTTCTCAGTAGACTTTGTATTATTATTTATAAAATATCTTACGAAATTTATCGGTTTTAGCTGTTCAAATAAATTATAGAGATTTACAGTAAAATCCCATATCTGAACAATCAGATGTATGGAAGATACATATATGTTATAGTCACCCGATCCTTGTTATTTTCACTGTAAGTATTCTGTTAATAATGAGTGAAAATGGTGCGAAATTTCATGTTCCTAGCTGCATAAATGGAGGAGTTATGACAAAAGACCTCATATCTGAACAATCAGTTGTATGGGGGCTGCAGGTTATAGTGACCCGATCTTTGTTATTTTCACTGTAAGTCTTCTGTTGATTATGAGAGCAAATAGCGCGAAATTTCATGGTCCTAGCTACATAAATGGAGGAGTTATAACGAAAAATCTCATATCTGAACAATCAGTTGTATGGGAGCTATATGTTATAGTGGTCCGATTCTTCCGGTTCCGACAAATGATTAATACATTATAAAAATACACCCACCTACCAAATTTTATCCGGATATCTCGAAAACTGAGAGACTAGATTGCATACAAACAGACGGACATGGCTAAATCGACTCAGCTCGACATTCTGATCATATAAGTATACATTTTAATGGGTCTATCTCTTTTTATTCTGGTACTTACAAACATCGGACCAAAGTTATAATACCATTTCATGCTCATGAAAGGTATAGATACACAAAAAGCCGTCATAATCGCCTGCGCGAGTACATAAGAGCACTGAAAGTTGAAGCATTGGGAATTCCAGCGGTTGGTCTGTTTTTGCAAATCAAGGCTTGCTTTGCTTCTGATGTGGCTGCAGCCGCTGCGCTGCTAGGCGGCACATAAACAAACGCTGGTACACCGAACACAACAAAGTGAAGCGAGTTGGAGTGATTTCGCAGAGAGCATAGACAGAGTGGAGAGCAGCTACCTACCTGTTGGTAACGAAAACAACCCGACAGTGTGCATAGCTGCACTGTTGCTGCACTGCCGCTACGCTGGTGAGGTTATAAATTATAAAGCTGATCTTCATTCCTTTTGTGCTTTTTTGTTCCTTTTGTGCCTTTCTGTCGGTGACTAAGCACCTAGGGTTGCCAGACGTACTGCTTTTGGGAGTAAACGTACTCCATTTTATTGCAATGTACTTCCTTGTACTCCCAAAAAAAAAATATCTGGAAATGTACTCCTTTATTAGCTTTGTACTTCTTTTGTACTTCTTTTTTCCAACTATTAATATTTTATCATATACAGGGTGTAAAATAATATCTGTTGCACGGCTTTTTTTTTTTTTGAAAAATAAATTATCCACAGATTTTACTTACATTTTATTAATTTGTTTTTAAATTTCAACCTTCATTTGGGTTTACCGGCGGTAAACACTTTGAGAGAAAAGCGCAAGTAAAAAAAGTAGTTAATGTATAGTCTTTAAATTTAACCTTCATTAGGGGTTTACCAGGGGGTTTGGGAGAAAATCGCAAGTCTTCGTCGGTTACTTTATTTCATATCTTCTGTAACCATAGGTTAATTTCCCCCATTTGGGTCCTTTATACTTCCTCCTTTGTCCAACATAAGGCCTCGTACTCATCAATCGAAAAGACTCGAAACTGGTGACTAGGAGGGCATTCATTCGACCAACCCTATACAGGTCTTTTTTTATCTTTTTTTATACAAAATCTAAGAAAAATTACACCTGAAACAGAGATTCGTGCCGCATGTACTTATCTCCCAAAGCCGGTAAATGCAAATCAGGATTAAAATTTTAAAACCAATTAATAAAATTAAAGTAAAATATTTACAAAGTTAACAAAAAAACACAAAATCTATAAAGAACCCTGTTATTTTTCAAAAAACCTGTGCGGCAGTTATTATTTTACGCGCTGGACGTTGCCATTCATATTGTGGCAAACACTACTTAGTAAGCAAAGTTAAGTGCGATAGTGAAAAGGTGTAAGCATGGCCTTAGGGGCAGGGCGCTCGGGTATAAAAATCAGCAAAATATTAAATTAATTATAAGGCTTAAATTAAAAAAATGGCCATACATTCAGGAAGAGTCTGGAATTCTTTTGTAGTTTTTAGTTTTTTAGTTGGGGGAAACTTTCCTATAAGGGCGGTCATTGAGAACCGAATTCTACGCAAAAATACTGTGGACGCAAGTGGAAATTGTGACTTTTGGCAATTTTTCAAAGGGGTCCCTGGAGTAACATTTTTATCAATGGCGGTTCATGCCCCCTCCCAAAAGGTCGGAAAAGGTGCCACGTCCACTCCCCATTCGATCACCGACTCTTTAAAAACCGTCCTTATTGGAAAGCCAACCCATATAGTTATTTATTTATCACATTTATTGTTGCTTTGAAAAAGATTTCTAAGATATCATTGTTTTTTTATACCTAATTAATGGTAATTTGTAACAATAAATTGCACAAAAAATTAAAAAAAAATTGTACTCCTTTTTTATGTCATGTACTGCTTTTTTTATCGAAAATATAAATGTACTCCTTTCTCCGTTTCAAAATCTGGCAACCCTATAAGCACCTGATATTTGCACACAAGAAAGTGAAGGAAGTAAGAGAGTGAAAGGTTTAAGAAAGGTGGAAGAGCAATACCACGCTTACCGAAGTAGCAGCGTTACCACCACGTTAGGATTTAATTAATGTAAAACTTTTTTTTAATGATTTCCATTTAATTGAACTTTTTATTTTTCATCTAATTTTCCATTTTATTTAATTTATCAATGCTTATTTTCATTATTGTATGTACATTAATTAATTGTTGAAAGTGTAAATTCTTGTTTTAATTTGTTACACTCATACATTCAAGATGCCGACAGAATGTAACGAGTGTATTGCAAAATTGCTTCATGTTGATGAAATGATAGCATGCTCTGCTGGGTGTGGTCACAATTTCTGTTTAAAATGCAGCAACATTAAAAGAAATGAGACCAAAATAATAGCAGAGAATATTAACCTAAAATGGTTCTGCAACCAATGTACGTTGTCAGATACTAATACGAAGTTTATAGAAATTAAACATTTAATTAGCAAGTGTGAACAGTCAAAAATAAAAGCTTCTGATGTTAAGCAGATAATTGAGCAAATTTTTAGCAATAAATGCTCGCAAATAAAAAGTAGTATTATTACTGACTTCAACTCCTTTCTGGAGCACAACATTGAAGTAAAAATAAATGCAATGAAAAACGAGATCCTAACAGATATATCGAATGAGTTCCAAAAAAGTAATGAATTGCTAAATAAATTACGCATAGCTAATGAGAATGTTAACCCCAAAACGTCATATGCCCAAGTCGCCAAGTTGAATGAAAACAAAATTGTTATTAAACCGAAAAACAAAAACAAAAAAGCAAAGGAGACAAAAGAAGCACTAAAAAAAGTAGTTGAGCCTACGGATGGTCTTGTTAAAAACGTGAAAGAAATAAATAGCATGGGAATAATTGTAGAATGCAGAAATAAAGACGCCTGTGAAAAGGTGCAACAGAAAGTAAGAGTGGAATGCTTAACAAAGCAAAACGACGTACATATGTACCGGAAAAGATTTTAAAGTACTAAAAGTTTATGATAATGCTAATAGTAGAGAGGAAAGCTATATTGCTTTGGTAGAAACGGATGCTGTTACTTTTGAAAATGTGTTGCAACAAAAGAAAGTCTTTATTAAATGGGACACTTGTGTCGTTTATGAGCATTTAAATGTTTTGCGTTGCGTCAAGTGCTTGGGGTATAAACTATGGATGTTGCGAATGTGGAATTTTAGACATCCGCGGATGCGAATGCGGATGCAGATGTTTAAACGCTAACATCCACGGATGCGGATGCGAATGCGGATGTCAAGTATTTTTATACCCGAGCGCACTTGTATGCAAGGGTATTATAACTTTGTTTATATAACGGCTGTTTGTAACAGGCAAAACGAATCGAGATAGATATAGACAAATGTATACATAAATGATCAGAATGAAAAGAGAAATCGATTAAGCGGTGACTGTCTGTCCGTCCGTCCGTCTGTGCACACGATAACTCGAGTACAAATTGAGATATCTTAACGAAAGTTGGTATGTGTACTTCTTTTGAGCGTAGGACGGATGGTGTTGAAAATGGGCAAAATCGGACGATAACCACGCCTACCTCCCATATGACGGAAATACGAAATACGAAAACTGCGATAGTTTAGTAACTACTGAAGCTTACTCACTCAAAATTGATATGTACAATCATTTTTAAACGAAACATAAGAATATTATAAATTTTTGGAAAAATTGGCGTAGGCAGGTCCACATGTGTATATCTTGGGAACCACTCCACCAATTTCTCCCAAACTTGGCACAGTTGTTGGCCTTCACAAAACATACCAAACGGCTGAAAATTTAAAAAATCGGATAAAAACCACGCCCACATCCCACATAACGGTAATTTAGAGAAATACGAAAGCTTCTATAAATAAGTAAATACTGAAGCTAATTTATTCAAAATTGATTTTTGCAATAATTCTTTAGCAAAAAATGGGCTTATAATAAAAGGTTGGAAAATGGACGTGACCCCGCCACATATGTGTGTCTCGGTAACCGCTCGATCAATGTGTACCAAACTCGGTATGATTATTGTGGTTGTCCCATAAAGGCAAAACGTTGAAAGTTATTGAAATCTGACTAAAATTACGACCACCTTTTTATAACGCTAATTTTACCCAAAATTGATACTAACCACAATCCCTTGAAAAGTAACATTATTATAGAATTTTGGAAAATGGGCGTGATGCCGCCCACATATATTTATATAAGTTTATCTCATTATAAATAGACGTAAAACCACCACTGCTTATCATGTAGCGGTAGTTTTCGGAAAGGTGAAAAAACTATATTGAATACTTCCGCCGGGTATTTAATGCTCGGCTTCGCCCGAACTTACACTTTTTTACTTGTTAAGAAATAATTTAGGTGAGTAAATTAGGTGATTTAGTTAAATAAAAAATGGAAAGGTTAGTAAGTTTTAATAATGTTTTTTTAGTACTTGAATTTAAAAATTGGAACATTGTGGCTAAATGAGTTCGGCCGTTCCCCCGCAGCAACCCTGCCTAATCGCCTACTCACCACGGCCCGTTCCACCCACGTACACATAATACACGTACACACACACATATACACATGAATTGTACTTACACATACACACACACATGAATTACAACATAACACAAAACACAATTTGTCGATCATCGAGACGAATAGACGTGTTCTCCCCGCCAATTATATTTTAATAAAACCCCCTTCAACGTTAACAAAAAGCTTGTTCCATACTTTTTTGTAGTGCCCTTCTGGTGGAAAAGTGGTGAGTGTACCCCCTAAAAGTGTTGCCCTGGTGTAAGAGTAACGACATTGTATTCAATAACATGTTTTTAAATCAAACCTGCGCCACTAAATAACTACTCGCTCGCTGCGAAAAACTTGAAACTTGACAAAATTGTAAATTCTTTTCAATTGACGCTGCACCAGTCGAGAGGACTTTCAGTTATATTTATTTGTTTTTTTTTGCGGTGCAATAATTCTTTTTTGGGAATTGCATCGGTCTGTCGTATGTATCCTCCTGACTTTCATCTTCACAATCTAGTATCATGGCAAGATCTTAGATTAAACACCGTTGTTTTCCAAAGAATTCTTCATTGTCATTCTTTTGGTTGTTTCTGAATGTGGAGAACCAATAACGTTAACAGCATTTTTCGGTTTTAGTTCTTGTAATTAATTGTTGATCCTTTCTTCTGTGACTGGCCAGATATACGTTTTATCATTGCACTTGCATAATATTCCAGGGACCGGAAATAATAGTTATTTTTTTACCAGTTAAACTTGGCCTAATATTTTTTATTCCGAAAGTTTTTTTGGATAATAAACAAACAGCTTATCAAAATTAAACAGACTTGGTATCATGTGAAAGAGGACTGCAATAGCTTTTATACAAAAATAACGTACGAAGGTTACCACCTTTATTTACATATTATATCATTTAATACTAAAGAAATTCATATACCTGACCCAAGGTTTGTTCTATGGTAATTAATTAACATTTTTTATTGAAATATTTTTCAATAGGTGACTTTGCTTGTTTAGACATTTCGGTTATAAAGCTATTTAAGTCCTCTTTCATTTGATACCAAACTTGTTTAATTTGGATAAGCGGTTTGTTTATTGTCCGGAAAGGACTTTAAGTTGGGAATAAAAAATAGTTGACCAAGTTTAACTCGTAAAGAAATTAACTGTCACTTTCGGTCCCTTCCATATTCGCATTCGCAAAAGATCCGCATTGATTATTGCGAATGCGAAAGCGAATGCGAATGTTAAAATTAATGCGGAAGCTCCGCGGTTGCGAATGCGAATGCGAATATTCGCAACAACCCTGGTATAAACACAAAGCTAGCGAATTCACTAATAAGATAGCATGTAGCAAATGTGCTGGAAATCGTGACAGTAAAGAATGTACCTCAAATATAGTTAAATGTGTAAACTGTAGCGAGTTGGTTAAGAAAAAAGCTATTGATGTTGAAGTAAACCATTACGCTTTCAGTATAGAGCATATAAAGAACATACTCAACCAAAAAACAAATCGCGAATCTAGCAACGAATACTAAATGAATAATATTGCATTTATTTAAATATCAGTAGTATCGTTGCTAACAAATATGAACTAGAGCGTCTAATAGAAATACAGAAACCCCATTTGGTTCTTTGCTCAGAAAGTTGTTCGACAGAAGACATAACAAATCAAGAATTACAGATTGAATCCTACAAATTAGTGCGGTGTAATTCATACAACAGGCACACGGATAGTGTTTTAGTATATGTATAGGATTCAATTGAATACGCAACAAGTTATAACCATTAGTTTAATAAAAATATGTGGTGTATAATATTAAAAATTAAAAATATATTTCCTAAATATCAAATAGGTCTTATATACCATTCGCCTAGTTCGAGCGATGCACGAAATTTTAAATAATAGCTGTTTAACGCATGATCGGGGATTTCAATATAAACTTGTACAAAAGCACCACTTATAGCAAACATTTAGTTGACCTATTTCGGTCTTTTGCTATGGATCAAAAAATAGATTTTTATACTCGAAAAGGGCATAACACTGAAACAGTTATTGATTTGTTATTTACGAAATAGTGAATTTATTTCCTGTAAAAGATTGGCAGAAGATAGGATTACGGATCACGAAACCATTAATTTTAAAATAAAATTGGAAAAATATTTAAAATAAAAGTTAGAAAACTTATAACTTCTTGGGAATATTACTCAAGCGATAGTCTTGTTAACCAATTACGACAATTCAACTATTGCGATTTCAAGAATATGAGTTCGAAAATAATGTAAATTTTCTATATAATAATATACTAAGTGTAATGAGTACTATGACATACTCTAAAGAAATCAGCGTTAAATTGATGAATAAGTGGTACGATTCTGAATTAGCACACCTCAACAAACATAAACTGAATCTTTACAACATTGCTTTACAAACAGGCGACTGGAATGAATACAATATTACCCGGCGTAGATACAAAAGGTTAATAAAGTTTAAGAAGACCAAATACATGGAACACAAAATTACCTGTAATATCGGTGACAGCAAAGCTATGTGAAAACACCTAAAAAAGTGCATATCTATGTCTAAGGAAACCAATGCCTTTAAAAGAATATTAATAAACGACCAACTTCTCACACATGAGGGTGAAATAGCGCACTCACCAAACAACTATATTATTGATAGTGTCATGGAAATCAGCAGAAATATTAGTGCTGGAATTGGGGACTTCGTAATCACGGGAATTATCGCCTCTACTTTTAAATTCCAAAAAATATCTACAATCGACATTCTGAATATAGTAAGCAAATTCAAAAACAAATTTGGTGGAAAAAAGCTCATATCTGAAGGAGTCATTAAAGACTCAATAACTTATACTGGATACTTTTATGCTCAAATTGTGAATGAAAGCTTAGAAAAAGGTGATTTTCCAAACTTCTGGAAAACGTCGATTTTTGTACCAATAGAGAAAATAAACAAGTAAGAAAGTCTAAGTTCGGGCGGAGCCGAACATTAAATACCCGGCGCAATTATTAAATATATGTTTTCCACCTTTCCGAAAGCTACCGCTACACGATAAGCCGGGGTGTATAAATTTTAAGTAAATTAGCGTCCTTAAATTTCGAAATATTGCAGTTTCAAGCATTTCTGAAATATACCGTTATATGAAAAGCGGTCGTAATTTTAGTCCGATTTCAATAACTTTCAACTTAATTAATTTAATTTAATTTAATTAACAATCCTAAATCATTTTATGGTTTCGTAAATTCAAAGCGTAAGGCACATGGTTTTCCGTCCGCTATGCATTATCGCAACACTGTATCTAGCGACAGCCAACTCATTGCCAACATGTTTGCTCGGTTCTTTAGGTCTAATTATTCTGTAGACTTCCCTATAAGTGGAGACTATCCGTACGAGCTTTGTCCAATCAACTCTGCTTATATTCCAGTAATATCTTCCGATGAAGTTTTACACTCTTTAAAAACCTTCATCATAAAAGCGTCATTTAGGCCTGGACCTGATCATATTCCGACCTGTTTTCTTAAAAACTGCGCTGAGAACATCTGCGAGCCTTTAACAACTCTATTCAATTTGTCACTTAAACATGGCGTTTTTCCGTCAGCCTGGAAGGAGTCTTTCATAATACCACTTCACAAAAACGGCAGCAGGTCGTCTATAGAAAACTATCGAGGCATAGCGAAACTCTCCGCTATCCCCAAATTATTCGAAGCAATTATTGTTAACCAGCTGACATATTCTATATCTTCTTCAATTACACAATCTCAACACGGGTTTTCTAAAGGAAAATCTACTATTACTAATTTATTGGAGTTTACAACTCATGTCTCAAACGGTTTTAGAGAAAATGCTCATACCGACGTAATTTACACCGATTTCAGTAAAGCTTTTGACAAAGTATGTCACTCGTTACTCATCCGTAAACTCGACCTAATCGGCTTTCAGCCCAGTCTCCTTCAGTGGATCTCATCTTACCTCTCTGATAGAACACAAAGAGTTATTGTTAATAATTGTTCTTCCAACATCATTAAAGTTTCTTCAGGAGTTCCTCAGGGAAGCCACCTTGGTCCGATTCTGTTCCTGATATTCATTAATGATATTTCTTCTATAATAAAACATTCAAAAATTTTAATGTATGCCGATGATGTGAAACTTTTTAAAACATTGTCCTCTATCGAAGAAAGGTCTTTGTTACAAGCGGATCTGAACAACGTGGTTAGTTGGTGTAATACAAACTATATGCCACTAAACCTTCAAAAATGTAAAGTTATGTGTTTCTCTCGGAGGGCTGTTCAACCAGCTGTTTATTCAATATCAAATTATAATCTGGAGCAGGTATCCAATTTTGTCGATCTTGGTATCACAATGGATTCCAAACTCAATTTCAACCATCATATTAATGTTACAGTCAATAAAGCCAAAGGCGTTTTTGCATTTGTAAGGCGATGGTCAAAAGAGTTCAAAGATCCTTATGTTACAAAAGCTCTTTTTACCAGTTTAGTTAGACCTATACTAGAATACGGATCTATTGTTTGGAATCCCCGCTACCAAGTTCATTCAGAAAGGATTGAATCAATTCAAAAACAATTCTTACACAAGTCGTCTAAAGCTCATAAATTTGCCTACACTCGCAAGTCGTAGAGAAATGCTGGGTATAATATTTATCGTAAAATTAATGACAGGCTTGATTAATAGCCCGGCCCTCCTGGCTGAGGTAAATTTTAATGTTCCTTCTCGAGTGTCAAGACACTTTCGACCTTTATTTTTAAAGCCATGCAAAACTAATTTTGAACTAAACGAATCATTCCGTGGTTTATGTCAAGATTTTAACTGTCATTCCAGCACGTTTGACGTATCGGACTCGATTTTTACTATAAAGAAAACTATTATTTCCACTCTCAATAATTGAAATACTATCTTTAGCATATCCAATCAGCTGATGAATTTGATTCTGTAGCTGAATAGTTTTAGATCTCGACACTTAACAAACTCCTGTTTCCACTACTCGGCACGAAAAAACTAAAAAAAAAAAAAAAAAAAAAAGTTTCCGTACGTCATGCGGACTGCGCCCCTCGTGTCGGTTGGGCGGGAATGGAGGGTAAAAAGCCGTTGGGATTAATTAATTAATTTGCTTTTATGTGGCAAGCACAATAACCATACCGAGTTTGGTTCAAATTGCTAGAACGGTTAGCGAGATACATATATGTGATCATAAGTGGGCGGTGCCACGCCCATTTTCCAAAATTGTATCATAAGCGTATTTCTTGGTAAAAAATTGTTGCAACCATCAATTTTGAACCAACCAACAACTGTGCCAAGTTTGGAAGAAATTGGTGCAGCGGTTACCAAGATATACACATGTAACCATAAGTAGGCGTGGCTACGCTCATTTGCCAAAATTTTTTAATATTCTTATTTTTCGTCTAAAACTCATTGTAAATATCAATTTTGAGTGAATTATCTTCAGTAGTTACTAAAATATCGCACTTTTCGTATTTCTGAAAATTACCGTTATATGGTAGGTAGAAGTCTGCGTACCAAGTTTCGTTAAGATATCTCAATTTTTACTCGAGTTATCGTGTGCACAGACGGACGGACGGACGGACGGACGGACAGACAGTCACCGCTTAATCGATTTCTCTTTTCATTCTGATCATTTATGTATACATTTGTCTATATCTATCTCGATTCGTTTTGCCTGTTACAAAAAACCGTTATGTGAACAAAGTTATAATACCCTTGTGCACAAGTGCGCTCGGGTATAAAAATACTATCAGAGCTGATGAGATTAGACCCTTAAATACATTACCATGTGACGAAAAAATACTAGAAACAGTGGTGAAAAACCAACTTGTAAAGTACTTAGAATATAATAAAATTATTATTCCACAGCAATCTGGTTTTCGTAAAAGACATTCCTGCGAAAGTGCTCTGAACTTGGTTATTGCTAACTGGAAAGAAGACTTGAATAAACATATAATAGCTGTCTTCTTAGATTTGAAACGTGCTTTTGAGACGATCGACCAAAATCTGTTACTAAAAAAGCTGTGCAATGTAGGTATTACCGGTATTGAACTAAAATGGTTTGAAGACTTTATTAAGAATCGGAATCAAAGAACGGTCATCGGATCATCACTGTCTGATAGAAAAAGAGTATAAATCAGGATCTATGTTAGCTCCTATTTTGTTCAATATTTATATTAATGATATTACTGATTGCCTTAAAAACTGTGATATAAAATTAATTGCCGATGATACGCTGCTTATGCTTAGTGGAGATAATATCTCTAAAATATCCACTAAGTTGCAAGATGATTTAAACGAGGTATACGAGGTAACTGGCTGTGCTTAAACCGACTTAAATTGAACGTCGATAAAACTAAATTTATGGTTATATCAAGACGTAATTTTGAGAGCACCAAGTTGCAGCAGTTAAATATAAACAATGAACCAATTGAAAGAGTTAATACATTCAAATACCTAGGAATAAAAATCGATGACAAATTGAACTTTAATGAACACTTTGGCCCGTAGTCATAGTCAAAATAAAGTCGACTTTAAAGTTAGTTGCAGCTTTTTGACATAATTTTCAATGGGATATCTGTCAAAAAAGCTGCAACTAACTTTAAAGTCGACTTTATTTTGACTATGACTATGGGCCATTGATTACACGGTGGGAAAGATAGCCAAAAAATTATACTTTACGCAACGAACGTGAAAATACTTAAGTAAAAGGTACAAGGCCATGGTATAAAGATGAATAAATGAGAGATAGTCAGATTTACAAATTGCAGAAACAACAAAACCGAGCTATGAGATTCATTCTAATTAAACCCTATGACACCCCTATCAGAGATATGCTATCTACTCTAAACTGGCTGAGCATTAAACAACAGCTGTTTTACTATACAATGAAATTTATCAAGAACTAGCGGTAACCCGGTGTGCTTCTCTACACCAAATATTGAAAAATTGATGAAAAATCCTGGAATTTTTCTATATGAAGATTTATCATTTG
>NW_023458571.1:4698813-4711741 GCF_013731165.1 Rhagoletis pomonella
ACTAATGCATGAAAATCCTAACCTCAAAAAAATCACCCGTTATAACAGAACCTGGCAGCTCGCACGTTGTCTAAATTCTCAAGTAACATAAAATCCACAAAAGAATACACTGCTTGTATTACCATCAATACGACATTTTAACAACACACAAAAATAGAGCTTTCGCACGAGCGTTTGTTTGGTTTTTCAACATTTATAATTTTCTTTTAATAAAATCACGATTTGTCAAATGCTTAAATTTATTTATCTAATAATAATGCAGCACACAACCCTGAAATCTAAGAAAAAGTCTGAGGAAGGCCATTAAATAGCAGCACACAACCCCGTGCCTTCCTCAGGAGTGAATATAACTACAACAACAACGACTACTACAACAACAACCCAAAAAGGTTGGTAACTGTCTATACTGTGATTATCAGGAATTGCGGAAAAAGGTAATTTTGTAAACAAACATTCTTATCATATTATCAAGATATAATTGCTATTTTTTCCTATTTTTCAGATATCCAGCTTATAGGCAGAGTCAGCAGCATATGTGGCGATTTTCGGAAAAAAGTTTTCGTAGAGTTATTGATGTTTTTTGGTTTTGTTGACATCGTCTTCTACCTCTTAGTGATTTTTTAGCGATTTGATGTGTTTTCTGCAGCGATTTTAACTATAAATTTTGATTTATTACAAATTTATGATATAAATGAAGTGCTTTGTGATTTGAACAAGTTTGTGCGTTGCTTAGGTTTATAAAGAGGCATAAATTTGCGTGAAAAGTGGGGGCACTTTTGTGGTCCGAAAAAAATCGAAGTGTGCTGATGCTACGTGGTTAAACACTCTATCACGAAAACCATATTTTGTGAACACGTTTGCCTAATTTTTATTCAGTTTCGGTTATTATATTTGATAATAAATGCCAATATAATCACACTCAACCACCGCGCATTTTTCCTTTTCTCTGTTTGCATTCTTATACTAGGTTCACACATAAGTAGATTGTCCTCATTTTCGAGCTTAACACCCAAATCTGTAATTATAACAAGAGATTAGCCATATAAAATTCGTCCTTGTTAATCTGTAATTATAAAACAATCTCAGATTAAACCGATATCTTTTCGGTGTCCATCCTAGTTTTATCGATTGTTTTTGCAAAAAAGAGGAGAAATGCCAAATGTAAAAGTAAACAAAAATGTACGCTATTAAGGAAAAGAGGTTTGTAAAGGTATTTTTAATAAAATGTTAAGTTGAAATATATTTATATTGCTTATTATAGCATAAAAACGTGATCACGGTGGCACAGAGAAGAATCATAACTTTTCCTTGAGATGTGAGAATAACAAGCACAACAAATTTGACGGCTAATAATCTGAGATTTGCCTGTGTAAACGGGGTGATTAAAACGAGCTTTGATTGTGATAGTATTGATATGTGAACATAGTTTTAGGTTTTGTACTTAAAACGACGATATATGTATATACTAAACCCTACCCTGTTTATTTATGTATTTATCATCAAGAATTTTCCATTAAAATAGATACAGTTCAGTGTCTAACAAAATACATATGTATGTATAAAAACGGAGATAATAAAATGAATGTTTTTTAACTTAAGTTTTGTCTCTTTTATTTGAATGAAGGAATAAAATGTATACGGGGTTACAAAGTGTGAACTAAAGGAAAGAATACGCCTTTTTAGCATTAAAAAACTGATTATTCTGCGTACATTCCGGGTCATAGGGATGTAAACAAACAAGTTTACATTTAATATCATCTGCGGAATATTCCTTTAGTACATATCTCCATTTCAAGGGCTGCGGAATAAATATTTAAATGGCGAGATGAGAACGGACTGGTATTAAAATCGGCATATCGCCGAATGCTTCTTCCATGTATCTTTATTGTTGTGCTGTTTGATGTCGCGTATGTCATTTCAACGATTTCAGTATTATTGGTCAAAAACCACTTATTCTTCCGGTCATTTGATAGCATGAATGCTGAAAAATCGACTCTGGCATACATTTCAGAGCTTACGACAATTTGTTTGCTTAAAATGGGGTATACGGCTGATTTTAAAGGCCAGGAATTCAACTTATTCATTTCAATAATACGTTTAGCCACTTGACTTAAAGGTCTGGAACCATTTTTTTAAAAGACATTTCAACCAATACCAATCAATTTCAGAATGTCTTCATGAACATGTATTAAATTGTGAACATTGGAGCTAATAGAGTCGTTGCCATACAGAGATATACACCCCTATTCTGCTACTCTTTCGTATTCGGATTTTGCTACGAATCGTAGAAATAGTATGCTGCAATTCGAATCGTATTTTCGAACTTTCGAAATTCGTAACAATGGAATGCCTAAAAACGAACGAGTAAGCTTTTTTGCGTAATTTTGTACGAAAACAATTCTGTGTCGGAGGCGAAATAAAAGATGTAAATCGATGTGTGTTTACAAGAAATATTGGTGGTTTTCATTTAAACAGATAAATTTGCCTTTCGCATATACGTATATTTTTATCCACTGCTTTATATAAACGAGCAAAACAAAATCTTTGTTGCCCCTTATCGAGAAACTTGGGTCCGGTTTAGTTATTTGTACAATGATTTTCGGTTGTTGTATCCAAACGCATAACCCGAATCCAAAAACTTTAACATACACGCGTAAAGGATTCACATTTTGTTTAAGATAAATGTTTAAAATTTCCTACCACTAGCTTATTAATAAACTCGGTGTGCACTATGCACTTTTTTGAAAATTTCGACGTGGGTTCTGCGCAAAAATACTGTGGACGGCGTAACCGGAGTGATATGCACAGGAAATGTTGTATACCTTTGACATGCGGAAGCCCCTCTTCCCCGCAACACAGAAAGGAGAATTCTACTTAGTAAGGGTTATAAATCCTAAGCGCGGCCGAAGGCAGAAGCAAGCGCAACAGGTGGTGGACCTAACAAAGTGCGTGGTTTCAATGGCTTGGAAGAAGCTGTTATTGTATTAACTGGATTGAGAACCAGAGCTTCAGGCATAGGAGGAGTTCTGGCTTGTGGTTAAACAATTCAACCAGAAGCTGACATAGATGCGCCCATGGTTACTATGCCCAACAGCTCCGCATACCTTTGTGAATCCATTGCCATAGCGCCCTCTTACTCTGCTGCTATAATTGCAAATGCATAAGAACCCATAATTTTCCTCCAAATATGTAAAATTAACTAATTTTACAATAAACAAACACATGATGAGTGTTTTTTTATTTCTTTTCCACTTTGTTTTCCTTCATTCAGCTATCTTCGAAAAACAGCTGATAGCTGGCAACGCTGCACATGTTTCCGCAAGCGTTGCAGCATGTGGATTTATCGTTTTTCGTAGCGGAGCTACGAATTACGAATTACGAAAATTCAGGTTCTAGAATAAGGGGGATAAATTCTTCCACATATTCATTCATCAAATTCCTAGCGACGCACAGTTTTTCGACTATATGGAGGCAGATAGAAAAAAGTCATGGTGACAGTTGATAAAAAACACCAGTTGGACCTAGAGAGGGAAAAGTAAAAGTCACAAATACCACATTTCACATTATTTACTCACTCCCCTTCTTCACGAACGATACATTTCCAAAGAAATACGGGAATCGGCGCGATACCGAGTAATCAGTTAAGTGGCCTTTGGAGATTAACCCATTAAAGAAAATGTTTCTTTTTCAACTATAATCCATTATTTAAATATCGTGGAATATTCAGGTGAAGGTATTTATGATTTATTTGATACTTTCCTATTTTCTTACCAAAAAATTTCCTTTGAAATGTAGATGCTAAAGATTATTAGTAAAAAAAGTGTGAGTACCGGTCCGTCAGGTCTTGAAATTAGACAAATGTTTTAGAGAATTTTATGTAATTTTAGAATATATAATTTGATCTTTCCGCGCGACTTTGCAAATATATGTAATTTTTGATTTCCTACATTTTTGATTTTCAGCCTCTTTTTGCATAATTTCGCGAAAAGAATTTTTTTGAACAATGAAAAAATCTCACCAAACATTGGAAAAAAGGGAGTATTTACACCTAAGTCAGTTTATAGTATAACCTTTGTTTTCTGAGAGTGAAAAGCAGGAAACAAAAATTTACCAAAATTCCATCACATTTAACGACTGGGCCCACATTTTGTGTGACGTTATAGTGATCCAATCTTCCCCATATTTCACATTTAGGTTTTTCTAATAAAAAAGTGAGCACAAACTAAATTTCATCGAAATAGGATGAAATTTAATGTTTCCGCCCACAAAAGTAGAAGGCGTGGCAATCATTCCATCTTTACCAAATTTCATAATTCCCTATTTCTAAGTAAACCTAGAGCACATGTCAAGTTTCAGTGAAATTGTTGCAGGTTTACTATTATTTCCACCTGCCTCCTTATAGTCGAAACACTGTGCGACGTCAAGAACTCCAAGATTTTGTACATATCCTTCGCATGAATTTATCATCGTTGCTAAAACTAAATTCCAAAAATGTTTATAAAACTCAGTTGGCAAACAACTTTTTATTATCACTGGGCCAAGGAATAACAAAAATGTTTGATATTCTATTGATTTCCAGAACGACAATGTATCGAGGCCACGTGATTTGTGATTTCAGATGGCAGCCACTCATTGCTAAAACATGATTTTAGTTTGAATATATTAATTTCGAGCTGATATGTTTCTAAAATAAACATACCTTATTCAATTAAGTGCATCGAATCAGCAATAGGGAAATTTATTATCATGTCAATGCCTTAAATTTCCTCTAAAGGGGTGTGATAAAATTGTCGCATTCTTGAATTCCATAAGTGATGATCTTCATCAGCTTTGTTTATAAAATCTAAATGAGTTCTTCGCCGACAGTCTAACCTTGGAAAGCTCATGTGGTTTCCCGATCGATCAAATTCTCCAACAACGTACAACTGTTTGTACAACTGTTATATGCGGTGTGTGTCTTAACGCCTGTAAAATCCAGAAACAGTTAGGTATTATATCATTTATATCATCAACCTTGCTATTGTTATATAGCTGCTAACTTGACTGTGGAATGTACGTTCCCGAATGTATACGCATTCTATGGAGTTCGAGCTTTACTCACATTTAATAAATGCTCGAGCCGGGGTGTCTGCAATATACGCATTAACCTTGATCAATATTTTTGAGCCGTTTGGAAACTAAATTCCATTCAAAATTAGACTATTAATCTCGTCAACATATGATCTTAAAAACTCTTCGCTAGATGTTGGTCTAATTTCATGCATATTGGCTATGTCAATTAAAATTGGCCAAAACTGAAATTTGCTACTTCGGAACAGGGGTAAACCATCAACATTGAAATTGCAGTTTTCAATGCCATAGTACCAGAATGAACCGGATCCCATTGTTTGTATTACCACATTACGCGGTGTATGGAGCAACGTGCGCGCATCTTTCGGCAGTTCAGTTTTTCCTTCGCTCCGCAAAAAAAAACAAGTAGCTCAGATACAGCTATTTTGTATTTTATAGCCCAATCAGCCAATTTAGACATGAAGTCAATATGGATGTTCACATCATCAATGACACAGTCTACTGAAGACGGCTCTACTTCCCGATATATATTTTCCACCACCTCGTCATTATCATCCAAACCATCGTGTGAAATTGAATCATTTGTCTCTGATATAATTGGTTCTTTTGAAATAATATACTCTCCGGATAATGAAGAATTTTTAGTGTTTTCGTCTCGAATATAAAAGTTTATGCTTCCGCACTTTCCAAATAGTTGTCGGTCATTTTGCAGGTTGTTGTAGATTGGTTTGACACAGTTATTCAATCTCTTCAAAAAGTTTTTCTTTCTACGGTAGCACTTCAAATAGGAATTGAACTTGGAATATTTCATATTTATACGACTCGCACTCGACTCGACACTCGAAATGAGGCTATAGGAGTGTTCGCTATGCAAAAAATTTGTACAAGTTGGTACCAATTGTTACCAAATCGTGTTCGTTTAGCCAAAAACCCAGTAAAACTTGCAAGGAGAGAGCACAATTTTGACATTTCATTTGTAGGGGAAGTTGCAAATTCGTGCTGGGAAAATTTTTGCCAGTAAGAATTTGTAAGCAGGATTGTGACACGGTTGCATTTTTGTCAACATTAATTTGAATCAACAAGTTCGTTAAATTTAAAAATGGACAATCTTGTTGCGATTTACTAATGAATGAAGTATGTAAATATTCGTTATATTATTTAAATTAATAATTCCAAACATTTGAAAGGTACTCGGCTGAAAAAGCTGTATTCGTAATCGGAACGCACTCGACACCACTATCGATATAGGAAATCCAACAGTGACTTCCACAAAGAAATTGAAGCGTATGTTGAAGAAAGTCAGAATAAGAAGAAATAAACGTATAGGTCCTGTTTTGGTTTCCACCTGAAATAATTTAAAAAATGTATTATGCTAAAAATGCAACCGTGTACGTCAGCTGGCAGTGAAGCTTGCAATAAAAATTGAAATAACACAAACGGCAATAACGCAAATTTGAGTTATTTCCCAATGGAATGTGAAATAACACAAATTTGCTTTATTTCATTTCTCGTTGAGCAATAAGACCAACTTTTATACTTAACAATTTGAGTAATGAAGCAAAATAGTGCACATATGTACATAGGTAGTCACCCAGTTACATTTGACAAAAAGTAGTACATGAACAAGTTAAATGGACGGATTTGTAATACAATTTTGAAAGTGCCCGGCGTCGCGGCGGTCCGCGTTCGCGCGCCGCCCCGCGCCACCCCGCGCCGCGTTCGACGTAGTGCTCGCGTCCACCGCCCCTCCCCTCTTTTCGCAATTATGTACTGGTGGCATTATAACCGTTTAGAAAAAGGAAAAATGATAAAATAACACTAGTTCACTTCTGAAACTGCTTTTTAATGTCCAAGTAATGGGAATTATTGTGTATGGTGTTATTGCATGCATCCCACCCAAAGTGAAATTTACCAGGTGCCACTGCTTTATTTGAAAATTTGCCTATAAAATGTGACTATAAGGCAGCCAAATGTCAAAAAATAAAGCGAGAAAGCCGTTTTAGTACTTCATCTGTTTATTGCGACATGGTTCCATGCAAACATTTTAAGGTTTTCCAGCAATGTTTTTAACATATTAAAAAGCATGCAGAAAAAATTCATACAAAAGCGCTATGTCCAATATGAGGAGCAGTTTTTAAAGACGATGCTTTTCCTATATTTTGTTAGACTTTTCATAAGTAAAAATATTTTGTGAATATTACTTTCTTCATATAAATTATATCAAATTTTTTGTTTAATTCAAGGCCTATCAAACAGGTTTAAGCATTTGAGCAAAAACAACATTTGCCTGTATTTTGTTGTTGCTTGTGGTATCGAAGGTGCCAAAAACTGTTCTGATTTTTTTCTTCTACATCAAAGCGTGCCATGCGAAATACGAAAAAGGTAAAAAATTTAAATTGAAAAAATGAAAATTGTTGCAACTTTCTTTCTTAGTAAATTGGTTCGCTTCTCGAAGCATTGATCCATCATCCTGTGCCAGGCCCAGTAATCAGCGGTTGTGCTGCTGAGTTGGGCGAGCTTTCCAAAAGCTGGTATTTAATCGCTGGTTTTTGTATGGAAAATGTTTCACATGCAAATAGATTTTAATAATTTTGAATTTTTGTGAGAAGAAATGTAAAATATTTGACATTTTCGAGAACAAATAATTTGAAAAAAATCAAATCAGCTGATATTACCTGTTCAATGTGCCTTGGTTTAATTGTATTTTTGGAATAAACAAAGTTCTTTTCTGTCAGTAAACTGTTTTTTTTTTTACAAATAGTATAAATAAGCAATGGGAAATAAACTCAGATTTTGGTATTATTTCCCATTTAAAAGTGAAATAAAGCAAATTTTGCGTTATTGCCGTTTGTGTTATTTCAATTGAATTCAGTGCATCGCCGTTCGGATGCTTGCTTCGCACTTCATATGCAGAAACGGCCTTTATACCATAGCATGTATTGATACGATTCGGAATTTGGCCACATTTTTCATCACTAAAATTGGTTGCTCATATTAGTAGCTTATACTGTATATTTTAGGTTAGGCTATAACGAGTATATTTTAAGAATTATGTATAAACTAGGCTTAATAAGCTGTAAGAAATAAATAAAATTAAAATAAAATAAATAATTAAGGTAATATTAAAAAACCGTTATGTGCAAAATTTTTGTAAAATAACTTCAAAACTGAGGGAGTTATTTATAAAATAGTTAAAATGTAATCAAATTTTCAAATACCGTTATCTCGAAAACTGGAGCCAATCTGGTAAAACGGGGGATGCCATTGAATTTAGAACGTCCCAATTAAGTGAGTTCAACTTTCAAAATCTTTGCTCAAAATTTACAACTTGAACAACGTAATTTGAACAAAGCTTATTCTTTTGTTTTCTATTTCATGTTCATTCCTCGTCTAACTTTGGAAGCCCTTTATGAAAATGAGTTACACTTGTATTAATCGATTTATAAAGAGAATACGAATAAAATGATATATAAAACATAGGTGTGCTCACAAATTTAAAAAATAACATTTTTTTGGAGAGTGTACCTATTTTTTAGATTTGCCCATATAAATACATACAAATATATGTAGATTACTAAAAGAAAAACAGATCCACATTAACTGCAATCAACATACATATATACACTTCCGGAACAAAGTATTGGCACAGCAAATTTTTCACAATATATGCAACAATTTTAATATTTTTCCGCCAATTTTTGTAAAAATATTTTCATTAAACAACAAAAAACACAAAAATATAATTCCTCAACTTTTTGCAAAACTCGCGAAAATTCATCAAATTTTCATAAAAATTTTCGACTTAATCAGATTTTTTATAATTTTTTGAACAGGCAGTTTTGCAGCGTATTAAATTCTATTATAAAAAATGCAAATGCGGAGTTAGTTAAAAATCGCTTTGATTTTTTTCGTTGAAGGTGTTTTGCATTTTTTCCATATAAAGTATTTTCGAAAAAATTTTTTTGTATGGAGGAGACTGCGTAAAAAAAACTGCAAAAAATCAACAGTAATTCCTAGCTATTGAAAAATTGCACCTTATTATATTGATATTGATTGGGATACAATCACAACCAACGCATGCACGTGTTGGCAAAATGATGACGAAGTGATTTTGTATGGAAAATCATTTATGCCCATATATTTGAATAAAATAAACATACCCAGAAGATATCAACCAATACTTCCTATATACCAGACGAAAGGAAAACACCTGAGTTTTCGATTACAAAAACAAAATCATTGGAGCGATTTTCGAGCATTTTGGTAATAAAAAATCTCCAAATTTTTTCAACAATTTTTTTCCTTAAAATGCTCAATATCTGTTGAATTTATATAAAATTTTTATACGATAATATTTCTATTGCTCCAAAGAACCTACATATATCCCGAAAATGAAGGTTATATCTGCAAATCATAAGTTGCTAGAGCGCTTTAAATGCTTAAAATTGACCCCAAAATAAGCCAATATTTACCATTGTTTCTACGACAGAAACCGAGTTGGTTACTTATAAAGATGAATCATTCGATAGGTTTGGAGTTTTATCTTTGAAACGCCATATCCTTCTTTGAAATCGCTTCATTAGTTCTCGAGCAATAATCGTTTTCGTGAAGCTCTAAAAATTACAACTACAACATTTGACCATTTCCTCCATATCGAAACGTAAGACGTATTATACGTCAAAACTTATTAACCCCTATTGTAAGGGGTTGAGGCCCCCCAGCACAAGATTAGCTCTCGCAAACTTAAATTTAAGCTTTCCAAATCGTACGAATACCGCCCTAAAAATTTCATGCGCGTTCGATTATTAGCAATTTCAGCCCAAAATTCTGGCTATACTGACTTGGCTAATTTTAATATTTTGGAACTTTTTGGTACAGAAAAAATCACAGTTATATACATATATAACCGGGCCTTTACATTGGTTCTGTTCAATTGTTGTGGAAGCTGAGGTGAATCATTGTTCCTGTGCATATTGCACTCCATCGCGCTCTGTAATTCAAAATGTCTTGTTCTTATTTTGACGCCGCCAATCCTGCTGGTAACTAAGTAATTGAACACTATTTTTAGAAAACAATTCGAGCACGAAATTCGCGATAGTTCGAGTTAATTGATCATACGCTAGTGAACGGGAAATGTTTGGCGCGACGTATAGCTGCGGCCGCGCCACCAGTGCTGTTCAGCGAGTACATATACCAATCTGCAATTTCGCCAACGATTGTAATTTCATGCACCACAAAGTAACCGAAGTGCGTAGTGGTATTATCCGTGTTACCCGATATATTTTAAACTGTGTTTATTGACAAAATGTTTCGTTTTGTGAGCAATAATTTCACCAAAAATGAAAAAAAATACTATTAAAATACTACTGTGAAAGGACTATTAGCCTTATTCATTAAAAATAAAATAGATTTAAAGAGCTCTATAAAGTGACATTTTCATACAAATTTTCGATTTATAAAGCAGTTAAAGTCTTCTTTATTTTTTATGTATTTGTGTGTATGTTTAACTGAATTCAGTAGTTTACCTAATACACGAAATAAGAAATGTTCATTTGTTTAAGTGTTATATTTATTTGTTTTTGTAATAAGAATAAATGTCAGCTTTTTATGATGTAAAACACTACACAGTGTCGTCAAAATATGGAGCAAACACATACTTAGGTACATATGAACATTTTATTTTGAAAGTGGCATAAGTCAATTCCATATCCTGTGCTTAAATAGTTGGTTACATCTGTAAATCGTTCTACTGTCATAAACCAATGAGCAAAACTTGTTACGTTTAGCTGATGAATTTCACGGATAAGAACGCGTTCAGATACAGGTAAATGATCACTGAATTCAAACGGCATGAAATGACTTATGTCACTTTCAAAGTAAACGGCTCATATGTACTTACGAGTATATTGTTGAAATTTACATACCAAACTTCTTTATATGATTGAATGATATTTAGAAATGTGTGACTAACTAACTATGCGACGTCGCAGTGCTTATGAAACAGAAAACCAGAATATACATATGACTAAAGTTATAAATTGCATTCATGTGTTACAAGTGTAGCCTGTCACAATGAAAGAAGTAAAGCTGAAGCGTTTCTATTTACACCTGACCCTTTAAACTGGTTTGCACTTCCCTCACGCTCTGTGTGCATCTCATTCCCAGTACGTATATACTCGTATGTATCTATTCACTACCTATTTGTGCGAACCCTGGAATCTGTCATTGTGTGAAATTTACTCAAAATTGTTGACAATTAATTACTATGAAAAATAATTCGTCTATAATTGGATCGACAAATTGCAGCAGCAGCAATAACAGCAGTAACGGCAGTAACTGTGGCAACAAGCCGATCAGCACTGCCGCCGCTAATTTGTATGTTTCTAGCATAAATAGTCTTGGCGGAGAAAATAGCAGTAGCAACATCATCAGAAGTGAAACTAATATTGGTAATAGTTGTCGTGCCAACTGCAGCGACCAATTATCGTCAATAATTAAGAGCTTTCCCAGCAGTAATATCGACAGCATACCCGTTGTTCGCCTCGGCTTAAATCTCGGAATCGGTTCTAGCTACGGAAGAAACATAATCACTTCAACGTCGATTGCGCCAGACGGAGTGGAAGCTCCAAACAGCAATAAAACACCATTTTTGCCAACGACGGCATACAAATCTTATCCGGCGATAAATTCTGCTTATTGGCTACCATCACCAAATTCATCACCATACTCGGTGCCAGGTATGTTCTTGCGGTGATTACTTGATTCGTTGCACTTGTTGTCGGGGTAATTAAGGCTTTGATTTGAGCAGAGGCGTAGCCTAGCTACACATACCGTCTATCAATGTGTCAGTCTTTCGAGCGCTATCGATTTAAAATTGTCGGGCTATTTATTCTGAGCGAGCCCTTTCATATACATATGTGTAATTTTACAAATCCTACGGATTAAAGAGAAAAACACTAGTGGTATTCACCAAATTGAGCAAGTGGCCTGGCACTCTGGCAAAAGAGCATATGATCTCAAGCAACGACTATTGACAACAGTCGTTGCTTGTGCTGATATGCTATTTTGCTATACTGCCAGGCCACTTGCAACTTTGGTGAATACCACTACTATATTTTTAGACAGCTGCTAGATAACTGCGTGGAATTTGTATTTTAATTTACATAAACAAAAATTTGTATAGGTCGTAATAAACTTTTGTTCTCTAACACCTTAAATTATGATGACTTTTATACGTATGACTTTAAAAATAAAAGTCAGTGACTGATTTTTATTGATGACTTTTAAAAGTAGAAGTCACTGACTGATTGTTATTGATGACTTATATAAATAAAAGTTTTTAATAACTGTTACCTAAGCCATATAATATAAAAATCAAAAATGACTTTTATTTGCAGATTTTTTATTTAAAAATCAAAAATGATTGTTATTTTGAATTTATAAAATAAAAATAAAAAATCTTTGGTATCTTTTTTATTTCGCATAAAAAATAGAAAAAAAACAATTTTTTTCAAATTTGATCGGCTAAAAAAGAAATCGGCTTGTATGTAACACTTCGGTGTAGAACATTTCCTTCATAGTGAATTTTTCAATGACAGTTTTCATCAATAACTGTTATGTTCGATCCCTGGTCACCATTCTATACTCGGGCGTAGTTGTGCACAAGGGTATTATCACAGCGCACGGCAGTGCGCACGAGTGACGAAAGCTGCCACAGTAGCATGCTGAAATGACTCGCTTATACAGGGTGTCCCAGAAGTAACGTGCCAAACTTTAGGGGAAGGTAGGTGGGGGGGTGAGCTCACTGATATACAAAAAATTTTCAGGTAAAAGTGTCACCGTTTTTGAAATATTTACA
>NW_023458571.1:4711841-4715540 GCF_013731165.1 Rhagoletis pomonella
ATATTTCGAAATTGAAGGACGCTAATTTACTCAAAATTGATACACCCTGGCTTACCATCTAGCGGAAGGTTTCGGAAAGGTGAAAAAACATATTTAATACTTGCGCCGGGTATTTAATGTTCGGCTCCGCCCGAACTTAGACTTTCTTACTTGTTAAACTATAATTTTATTCCACTGCATATGCAATAATTGACTAATAATGATTTTCATCACTAGTTATATTGCTATCGGGCAAAATGTATTTGGAACGTCTCTGCTTCTGATCATTATACATATATGTATTGTTAAAACGATTTATTACACAAAAAATATTTGCAACTAGAATGTTTAAAATTTATCCAGCTACAAAAAAAACTCGTGCGTATTTGCGATATGTTTTATGGTTTTCGAGTTATTCTGCGAAAAATGTAAAAAAAACATATTTTTTCACAATATTTCGTGATATCTTTTTTCAAACAATAAGAAACAAACACGCAGAATTCGATTCTGCATAAGGGTACGTTCACACAGAAATCGGAGCCGAGCGGAGCGAAGTTGTTCCGAGCTAAGTGAAGATTTCAAATTGCTGTAGCTACATATATGAAAGTGTTCATACAGCAAGCTTTTTCAGAAGCGTTTTGGAGCGGAAAGCAAAGCAGTTTTGATTTTGAATTTTCTATTTAATTTTTGAGCTTCATAACGCTTCTGCAAATAAGATATCAAAATATTCAAGCAAAATCAAATTTTACAACTACATTTTTGAATAAAATTGAGCAAATATTTTTTCCGCGTTTCATTGACGGTAATTTTTGTGGTATCTTTCCAGCCGAGTCCATCAAAAAATCTCCGCTTCGCTTCATTCAGTGTGAACACCAGAAGCTTCGCCTTGTTCCACCTCGGCTTTCTGTGTGAACGCACCATAAGTGAGTTCTCGAAAAACGTTAATATATGCAACGGTATTGAAGTTATTTACAAAATAAATAATATAAAAAAAAAAACTTTTTAATATACAACGCTTTTATAAATGGACTAAAAAGTAGAAAATAATACTTCTCAGTCCCATAGAATTTGTTTTGATAACTTTTGATTTTGAAATTTTAGCAAAAGTCATTATAAACAATCTATGAAATTGAAAATGAAAAACGTGGAGCGCATGCAATACAAAGCATTCGATTTAATTGACAATAGTCAAACTACATACCGTAGACCTAAAATTTCTACAGCGAAAGTAGAACTTTGAAATCGATTTTAAGCGGTCGTTATTCATATACCCACATACATACATTCATATATTACTTTTCATATCAATTCAAGTGTATTACATGCGCCCCACGCTTTTCATTTTCAATTTCATAGATTGTTTATAATGACTTTTGCTAAAATTTCAAAATCAAAAGTTATCAAAACAAATTCTATGGGACTGAGAAATATTATTTTCTACTTTTTAGTCCATTTATAAAAGCGTTGTATATTAAAAAGTTTTTTTTTATATTATTTATTTTCTACTTTTTAGTCCTGTCTGAATAAAATTTTGCAATAGATATTAAAATAATTAAACGATATTAATAGAAAGGTGCACACACATGCATTTACATATGTATGTACATACAAACGAGCACCAATTAATTTTATTTAAAGAAATGGCGTGTCGTCTATTTCCGCTGTAGCAAACGTAGTATATAGGGCGACATCTAGATGTCATCTACCTCGCCCTATTCACTACAGCTCTCGCCCTATGCACTATGCTTTTTTATAGGAACTTTTCAAAGCTTTGCTTTGGTGTCGGACACACAACATTGAAAGTTCCTGGATCCACAACATTGAAAGTTTCTGGACGCACAACATTGCAAGTTGATAAAAGCGTTGTAAAAAAAAGGATCAGTCCTTTGACCTGAAGACTATGTCGGAGCCACAGCCGCTAAACTTAAACGTAGAATATGTGTTATTATTAAGATCACATTCAAGTTAAGAACGGTACATGAAA
Organism: Rhagoletis pomonella; assembly: GCF_013731165.1. Classification (NCBI taxonomy): domain Eukaryota; kingdom Metazoa; phylum Arthropoda; class Insecta; order Diptera; family Tephritidae; genus Rhagoletis; species Rhagoletis pomonella. The sequence continues at coordinate 4,713,805 of NW_023458571.1, forward strand.
TATTCGTTTTGATTGTATTGAATTTAATTTAATAAATCAATATGAATTAAAAACAAGTAAGAAAGTCTAAATTCGGGTGGAGCCGAACACTAAATACCCGGCGCAAGTCTAAAATATGTTTTTTCACCTTTCCGAAACCTACCGCTAGATGGTAAGCCGGGGTGTATCAATTTTGAGTAAATTAGCGTCCTTAAATTTCGAAATATTGCAGTTTCAAGCATTTATGAAATTTACCGTTATATGAAAAGCGGCCGTAATTTTAGTCCGATTTCAATAATTCGTTTTGCTTTTATGTGGCAAGCACAACAAAAATACCAAGTTTGGTACAAACTGATAGAACGGCTACCGATATACATATATGTGGTCATAAGTGGGCGGTGCCACGCCCATTTTCCAAAATTTAACCATAAACGTATTTCTTGGTAAATAATTGTTGCGAGAATAAATTAGCTTTACTATTTACTGATTTATCGAAGATTTTGTATTTCTCTAAATTACCGTTATATGGGATGTGGGCGTGGTTATTCTCCGATTTCGCCCATTTTCAATAACAACCTACCTTGGATTAAGGAAAACCTACATACCAAATTTCGTTGAGATATCTCAAATTTTTTTAACATTTTCGGCCATTTAGTATGCTGTATCAAGGCAAACAACTGTGCCAAGTTTGGAAGAAATTGGTGCAGCGGTTACCAAGATATACACATGTAACCATAAGTGGGCGTGGCTACGCCCATTTTTCAAAAATTTATAATATTCTTCTTTTTCGTCTAAAAATTATTGTAAATATCAATTTTGAGTGAATTATATTCAGTAGTTACTAAAATATCGCAGTTTTCGTATTTCTAGAAATTACCGTTATATGGGAAGTGGGCGTGGTTACAGTCCGATTTCGCCCATTTTCAATAACAACCTACCTTGGATTAAGGAAAACCTACATACCAAATTTCGTTGAGATATCTCAATTTTTGCTCGAGTTATCGTGTACACGGACGGACGGACAGACGGACAGACGGACGGACAGACAGACATGGCTTAATCGATTTCTTTTTTCATCCTGATCATTTATGTATACATTTGTCTATATCTATCTCTTTTCGTTTTGGCTGTTACAAACAACCGTTATGTGAACAAAATTAATATACCCTTGTGCACAAGTGCGCTCGGGTATAAAAATAAGTGCACGTTTTTTGTGTGACCTCATAACTTGAGAACGGCTTCACCGAATTCAACCAAATTTATGTGGCGTATTCGATCTATTATGCAGATGGTGTATGCGAAGTTTTCCCGAATTTGAAAAGGGGGCGTGCCACCATCCATACTAACTAAAATATAAAAATAAGTTAACATTTTTGGTGTGACCATATAACTTGAGAACGGCTACACCTAATTCAACCACAACAACAAATGTATGCCTTGTATTCGGGCTATTATGCAGATGGTTTATGTGAAGTTTTCTTAAATTCGGAAAAGGGGGCGTGGCACCACCCATACTAACAAAAATTTTCATCTGGTATATCTCTTGAAATATTTGTGGTAGATTACTGGAAATTGGTATAGACATATGAAATAATTCCATACTCATGGAGAAAAATGTGCGGTATTGGAAAAGGGGGCGTGGCACCTCCCATCTTAAATAAAACAAGTAAGAAAGTCTAAGTTCGGGTGGAGCCGAACATTAAATACCCGGCGCAAGTATAAAATATATGTTTTTTCACCTTTCCGAAACCTACCGC
>NW_023458571.1:4715640-4717728 GCF_013731165.1 Rhagoletis pomonella
ATTAAGGAACCATCATAAAATTAGGACTATTTCTGGATTTTTAACTTTTTGATATTTTCTTCCCCAAATTTGACTATCTCGGGTGAAAAAAAATGTACTAACTTTACATTACATAAAAAAATTGCCCATTTAATAAAGATTTCAGAAAGGTGCCACACTTACTGTTTTGAATAGAAAAAAAATATTTATTGCCGATTTTGTTGGTAAAGGACTGTGACACGCTAGAATGTTTTTAATAGATTTAAATTGAATTTGCTCTTGTAACCGTCAAATGACATGCCAAATAGTACAAAGGTACATTATTACCTGCTCCTGACATTATTTTGTGTTACTTACGGGAATTAGTGAAAGTGGATTTTGTGAAATTGGACCCTTCGAACATTGTGTTATTAATACTATGACAGAGAACACGCAGTATACGTCGCATGAATATGCGGATATTCACCTAATTTACGGTGAAGCTTTCTGTAATGCCAGAGCTGCTCAAAGACTCTATGCAGAGCGATACCCCAATCGTCGACATCCGGGTCGTGAAGTATTCGCCCGGACCCATAGAGAAATATATGAAGGTAAGTGATTTTTACACCTTTCTTGTTTGCTTGCTTGTAAACTATCATTTTTCACTTTTTTAAGGTCGCATAACTGGATGGCGTGGCGGCGAAACAGGACGTCCTGCAACGGTAGATGTTGAAGCTGTGTTAGAGGAAGTGGAACTAGGTCCATCGACTTCAGTGAGAATGATGGAAAGACGGACGGGAATACCAAAAACTACAGTTCACAAAGCTTTAAAAGACCATCGATTTCATCCCTACCACATTCCACGTGTTCAGGCTCTACAGGATTACCTGTGATGCAAACATGATGGTTATTTTAATTTACATAACCTTCACAGTTGGCTGATAGACAATCCTCACGAAATGAGAGAAGATCGTTCGCAGTACCGGTACAAAATAAATTTATGGTGCGGTATTTTTAATTGTCAGATATTGGGACTTGTGGAACTGCCGCCAACACTCAACTCTCACAGTTATTTAGAGTTCCTTCAGGAACGGCTTCCAACTCTTTTGAAAGATGTACCCTTAAACCTGCGGCGAAGACTATGGCTGCAAAATGACGGGTGCCCTGCTCACTACGGGCGTGAAGTAAGAGCTCATTTAGACGAAACTTATCCTCGGCGATGGATTGGACGATACGGGCCAATCACGTGGCCCGCTCGATCGCCAGACCTGAATTCATTAGATTTTTTCTACTGGGGCTGTCTTAAGGACAAAATTTATTCATAAACAATTCAAAACGAAGAGCATTTGCGGGAACAAATAAACGGAGCTGCTGCTGAGATAGCCCAATTGAGTTTAAGATCTCTAAAAGCGTATTTTCTTAAAAGGTGGCGAGCTTGTATTAGAGTAGAAGGTCGCCAATTTGAGCATATTTTATCAATAAATGAATAAATTTTTCTTCAAACAACTCATGTATATCTTATTTCACGTGAACCCATCCTTCACACAAAATATTGATAGATATAGCCCTTGTTATAGACTCTACTCCGAATTCCGGTAAGTAACATAAAATAATGTCAGAAGCAAGTAATTATGTACCTTTGTACTATTTAGCATGTCATTTGACGGTAACAAGAGCAAATTCAATTTAAATCTATTAAATACATTCTAGCGTGTCTCAGTCCTTTACCCACAAAAGCGGCTATAACTTTTTTTTTTCTATTCAAAACAGTAAGTGTGGCACCTTTCTGAAATCTGCATTAAATGAGCAATTTTTTTATGTAATGTAAAGTTATAGCTCAGTACATTTTTTTTCACCCGAGATAGTCAAAGTTGGGGAAGAAAATATCAAAAAGTTAAAAATCCAGAAATAGTCCTAATTTTATGATGGTTCCTTAATATATTTTAACTACATTGCTTTTGAGTATGGAGAGGCAACTATCTGGAAGTATTTTACATAAAAAATTTACTAAGTATTGCCCGGTTTGTAGTTGCAGTTAAAGAAAACACATGAAAAGGCACGATTTTTTTTAAATTCGAAAAAATGTAAATATTTCAAAAACGGTGACACTTTTACCTGAAAATTTTTTGT